>NC_056747.1:637215549-637358049 GCF_019279795.1 Protopterus annectens
TCACTTCAGAAGTAAATCTCCACTGTTGGGGTAAATGCAGACTAAAATACTGAAACTTTAAAAATTTATACTAAATCCTACAGGAAATTAATTGCTCCAGCTACATTTATCCATGAAATTGCGCCTTATGTTTTAACCACCAATGAACTACACAGTCAGTAATGCAGTCAAGAGATGGCCAAAAAAAGCATGCAACTCTCAGTCTCTTATTTAGAGACATTTAAACCATTTTAGTGATGGCGACCACAACAGCCTTTGCAAATGTATCTATATGGCCTCATCTGACATTTTTGCAGTAGTGCAGACCTAGTAATAGGTGTTGTATATTTACCATATCTTGGTATAGGTGCGGTCCATTCTTCCTCACTGATGGATCTGATCCTCTGATCCAACTCTGCCGCATTTTCCAGACTTTGGATCCTAATCTTGAGCTCCTCCTTCTTCCAATAATGCACCATATTACCTCCAACTCCTCCAAGTTTGCTGCCTATGTCTACTGATTTAGAGACAGGACAAAGAATTATGACTGAAACCTTGGAACTCAAAAGTTCCTGTAATAACCCTTCTATAAAATACAAGGCTGGGCGATGGATGGGAAGGAAGGCAAATAAGAATGAGAATGGACAACACATACCAAGTTACGGTAAGTACACAACTCTAATATGTTGTCCTCATTCTTCCTCACTGATGGGTAGTGTCCCCAGCTACACATTCTTGGAAGGTCCAAAAGGAAGGGTATTGCCAGAGCACCATCAAACCAGAGGAAGGTCTGTTTCTGGAGACAATTACCAGTCTAATGCGCCACAAGAGAATGAGCACACAAACAAGATACTGTATGGGATCAAATGAAAACTGATAGAAGGGTTGATAAGATAGTCCTAGAATGGTTAGAATGGCTCTAAATTGACAAGGCAATCCTAAACCACTTTGCAAACAAATCAGCAAAATACAGTCAGTAGTCTAACTTAACAGGATTATATATGGGACTGCTTAACCCAAGCGGTTAGTAGGAAAGGGAAAAACAGCTGGTCAAATTTTCTATTATGCTGGTCCTGTAAACAAACAAGTGACTAAGGGATTATAAATATTAACTATATTTGATTCTTATTTTCCGCTATGAAAAGTTATCGTGGAGAAGGCAAATGAAATGGCCATTGATCTGGTAGAGTGGGCTTTGGGAGGACAAGGAAATTGCAAATCTTTTAATGAATGAATAAATAGAAATACCATCTGTAATCCATTTGGGTAGTGAGACTAGACCCTGCTTGACCTAAGCAAATGGGTGAAAAGGCGATTTTTTTTTTTCAGAGAATCAGATAAACCTTAAGTACTTGCCTTTATTGCAATGACTTGGAAAGCAGACAAGAGCCAAACTGATTTCATGGCTACTAGGCATAAAGCTAGAATTAGTAGAGAGAGAAAAAAAAAACTCACCTTCTCCTTAAAGGCTAGCCAGAAAAGGGGGGGGGGATAGTAGCTAAGAGAAGACCATTAGAGAAAGAAACCCAAATTAGACAGTTAACCCGGATAGGCAGACTGGGTGAACAGAACCCATTTTCATTGGAGGCTGAGGGAGAGAAACTCCCAAAGCATGCAAACCTTATAAAGAAATGTAGAGGTTCTGAACCTGCTGGCTAATGTCATGAAAAAGGGAAGCGAGCCTGGGCAGTATTACAATCACTAGAAATAAAGAAACCATATGGTCAAGTTTTTGGGCATGGAGAACAGGATGATAGATCTCCTAAGGGTGATGCAAGAGATTTCGACTGGGTGCCAGAAACCATGGAGGATATCCCAGATGAGATCAGAGCAACAGATCACTCCAGACAAGTCCAAAAAGTACAAATAAGGATGACAAGAGCTGTACAGCTTGTTGGCTTTGTAGACAAGATCATTGGTAGATTGGTAGAAGCACGAGAGAGAGACCTGGGGGCCCAAGAGCAAAATAAAGCATCCCTTGGGAGTGTCCCCAGTTTCTCTGGGGGTGATCAGGGAAACCACAAAGTGCTTTGGAGAGAGCAGCAGGGCAACTTGGAGAACAGCCTTCAGTCAGCTAACTGCATGTGCCCACCCTAGCACATCACCAAGAGAATTAAAACAAACACCTCAAACCATCTCTGATGGCTGTTTAAATAATGGCCCCTCCAAGCTGACCCACACCCAAATTATGGGGAATGATTAGGCCAATTAACCAAGGGGGGGAATAATGATCAGACAGCAGGGACAAAGTACAAAAAAATGTTTTTCTCATAGGTTAAATTTCATCAGTGAAGCAGGCATTGCAGGAACACTTTCTGCAAGACCACTGTAGTATATTCTGAGGAGTTTCTACTTTCCTCAGTCATGTCACAAAGCAAGAGCTGTGGGAGGCTGGCCCTACCGGCTGTATGTGGGCAGGCTTCTTTTCCTTCCCTACAGTTGAGACACCAAATGGGGTGCATGGAGGGCTTTGCTCCTATGAAAACCATGTGTGAGCCCATCAAGTTTGTAGGTGACAATCTTGAGAATGTCTCATTCATACATGAAGTTTCTCTCATTTTAATTTCCCCTCTTTTGGATTTCCAATACCATGATGGGAATGGACCCTATCCCAAAGTCAAAGGTCATGAAATTAGTATTGTTTCACTCAGCCAAAAGTGCTCTTCTCAGCACCCTCAATGTGCCCAGTAATGACTCCTTCTGCAATTCCTATGGTGTTACATGAATTGGTAACATCTCCAAATATGATTGTAAATTATTTTTTATAAGACCTATTGCTCCTACCACTATTGGAACTATCTGGGTCTCTTCCACATGGGTCTTGTTTCTTTTAGATATTTTAGGACTGTCTCTGTAAACAAGACACTGTAGCCACTGGGTGTGGCAATTTCAATGATCAATGCTACTTTTGTCTTCTGTTCTTGGACCACTATATCCGGTTTTCTAGCATTTATCTTTTGAAATGTTAGTATTGAGTGATCCCATGTGATATAAATTTTCTATGATTCTTTGTGGCTCATGTTTCCAGTGTGTTTCAGCCACTTCGATACCATAATGTTTGCACAATCTCCAGTGCAACAGTTTTGCCACATTATGCCTTTCAGTATACAGTCCCCTCTGCCATTAGTGCACTGCAACCAGCAACAAGGTGCGACAGTTTCCATTTCGACTTTACAAAACATACATATGTCTGTCTCCCTCCCACATGTTCAATGGACTTTGTAAACCAGCGTGTATGTAAGCCTACTATCTTGGGCTGCCAATATTAACATTTCATTTCTTGGTTTGACTTCGCCTCTACTTAACCACTCATGCGTTCATTCTTGATCAACATCAGGCTCTTCTAAAAGTTTTCTATACCTGCAACTACATTTGTTTTTTCCACTTCTTGCCTTCTCATCTGGTCCTTCACCTTATATTCTTCCTTTTTTTGGCACATTCAGTTGCGGTCTGGTTTTTATCCACTTCTGGTTTGACTTACATTCCTTCTCTACGTCTATATGCTTTTGCTAAATTAAGCAGAGACGTCATCTTAGATTTATTCTCAGGTTTCAAAACTTTCACTACATTTGGATCTTGTGAGGTCAGTAAAAGTGTGGAGTACCAAGACTGCAGATCTATACATGTAATGAATTTCAAGGAGGCCCATCCCTCCTTCAGAATCGGGAATATATAATCTTGGTATACACTTGTTGTTGTGTCTTTCTTTCGGCTTTTCCCGGTTAGGGGTCGCCACAGCGGAACTCCGGTCCGCTAATGATCGGTAGTTGATTTTTACGTACAGAGAGTTACCAGCCCTGACGCACAACCTTCAATGAAGGTACGCCCATTCACACGTCTCCACGCAGAAGACTTTGAGAATCGAACTGGACAGCATCTTACCGTGAGGTGACAAC
The DNA here is from genome assembly GCF_019279795.1 of Protopterus annectens. Taxonomy (NCBI): domain Eukaryota; kingdom Metazoa; phylum Chordata; order Ceratodontiformes; family Protopteridae; genus Protopterus; species Protopterus annectens. Next base: position 637,219,425 of record NC_056747.1, read on the forward strand.
GCTACCGCAGCAGCACCACCGCTAGTTAATCTTGGTATACACTGATTTTTATAAATCATTTGGTAAGCATGAAGCATCCTTGTTTTATTATCCAATCTATCAAACACTTTTTGGGGCCATTCAATCACTACAAAACTATAAGTTAGGACAGGAAGAGCAATGTGATTTATAGCTTGGATCTTGTTCCTAGATGTCAGTGCTGTTTTCAGGATTAATTTAAGTCTTCTAAAGTACTCCTCACCAAGTTTTATTCGCATTTGTTCAGGTTTTATTGCTGACCTTTCATCAATTCCCAAGTATTTATACACTCCCTCTTGCTCAAGTTTTTATATCGCATATACCAAACCAGAAGTGGATAAAAACCAGACAGCAACTGAATGTTCCCATATGGTCTAGCTGTTAGGATTCCTGGTTTTCACTAAAGCGGCCCGGGTTTGACTCCTGGTATGGGAAAAGGTTACACTGTTTGGGTTGGGAGGGTGGCCTAATGGTTAAGGTGTTTGCCTTACAAACACAGGGTGCAGGGTTTGAGTCTCACAAAGGATATTGGCTAGGCTTAAAATGGCTCGCAAGGGCAGTTAGCCTAGTACTAATCTATGAACCTATGAACATTCTTGTCCCAAACTGATATTTTCCTGGTGCTGCAGTTTTCCTTTTTTAAAGGTTGCTTTTGCACATTTATTAAGAGCAAATGACATTCCAATATCATCTGATAAAGTTTTGACAACCTGCAGCTGTGCTTTCAGGTCATCTGATGAGCTATGCAGTTTTAAGTAAACACAAGAGGCCAGCATAAACAGTCAAATACTTTTATTTCTTAGAAGATAAACAAAACAAAAATAGGTTAAATTTCAAACCGGTTTCGGCTTGGCAGCCTTCTTCAGTGAAACTGGCATATAATTTAATTAGTAAACTCATGAATATTTATACATGTCACCAACCAATGACTAACAATGGTATGGTCAAGCCCCATAGTTAATGTTAAAGTATATGACAAAATACAGGTTCACCAATTCAACATAAATAATATATAAATATGAAAAATATTTATAACCACATAACTAAGGTATAAGTTACATTTATATACAGATAGGCAGATAATATTAAACTGATTAAATCAAATTACACAATAGTGCGTTTCTCCAAGAAAAAGTACTTAAATAATATGCTTACACATCAGAAGCATAAAGTAAAAAAAATAGCTGAACAATTTTGGCAAAATAACTCCAAAAGATTATTAGAAATATATACAAAAGTGTGCAACATAATTGTTAAATTACCATTTATGAATATGCCAAGGCAAAAATACGTAAATATGCTATAAAAACACGATATGTGCATATTTATGCATAAACAAATTATATACAACAATATTCACCGAAGTATCCATTACATAGGTATGAGCCACAGAGGTAAATAATCAAACATACATTACAAGGATATATTCATCATATAATCCTTTGACATCCATAGTACAAGTAATATAATTGTGGTTGACCATATATACAAAACATTTTTTGTTGACCATAAAATGAATGTCATATGAAAAAAACCCTGACATTATGTTAATCTTGTAAGAGCAACAACTTTAAAAAATATGCACCATGGTAACATCGAATTGCGTAGCATGCACTAATAGTGCAACGTGTTAGGTAATATTCCAACACTCTAAACTCGTTTAACCTGGATGAATCCATCCTTAATTATTTTCGGTGTGTACCAGGGTGTTAGGTTCTATAGATGGTCATAGTGTCCTGGGGGAAAGAGTGCCCCCTAAATGAATAATCCAATATTTATCTTTGTGGTTAAGGATACTGTACCAACCTTGTACATTGTTCCTGTCTCCAGTGATTTTGTCAATAACAATGAACATAAATTTGGATTTTGGATGTTTAATGGTGTGTCTGTATAAGGCGTTGGTATCCTTTTTGTTTTTAATATCACTCCTATGTTCACCCATCCTAATTCTTAGTGAATGTGATGTTTGCCCAACATAAAATGCCGAGCATTGACATGTGGCCAGATATACAACTCAAGTGCTTGAACAGTTACCAAAGACCCTAAAGGTCATACACCCTACTTGTGTTGGCACTACTGAACTGCTTTAATTTGCTTACCTGATTACAAAATGAACAGTGGCCACATGGAAATGTACCCAAAAGTTGATCACCTAATAGTCAGCTGTTTGTACTTAGCCCCTCCACTTTCCTTATGTTTGTAGTGTGAAAATATAGCTCCTAGTGTTCTACACCCCTTCTGTACGAGAACTGACATTTAGGTCCCAATATTTTCCCAGAGATGGTTATTAGCCAGCAAAATATTCCAATTGGCATCCAGAATATTCCTGATGACATTATGATTTCTACCATATGTGGTCACAAATTTAAGTGTAGGTTCCTGTGTAGTTTGTGATGACTCCCTGTATTTGCGTAAGGTATTCCTGTCCTGCTTGTCCGACCATGTACTGGCTGAGTGGATATCAAAGGAATGATATCCTCTCTCCAAGAATCTCTTCTCAAGGTCTGCCCTGGCTTCCTCAAAATCCATCCTGGTGGAACAGATACATTTAATCCTAAGAAACTGTGATTTAGGCACGTTGCGGATGGTGTGGTGTGGATGCATACTAGATGCATGTAATAGAGTATTGTATTGTGGATATTTCCTATGAATTTTTGTGTTCAATGTATGATCATGATTTCTATAGACTGCTACGTCAAGAAAATCAATCGTTTGTAAATCAAATGTTATTGTAAACTGTATCCCCCAGATGTTACCATTGAGATATTCAACAAATTCAAGTAAGTATGTGGGGTCAGCATGCCACACCATCCAACAATCTAGGTATCTATGCCATATATCAATTTCCACCATATATATATTATGTAATGGATTATATACGAGGCATTCCTCAAAATAAGCCATAAATAGATCGGCTTAGATGGGAGCAAAAGATGCGCCCATGGCAGTTCCTTGTAGTTGCCAGTAACATTCCCCTTGAAAATAGAACACATTTTTATTAAGTACGTGTTCAGCCATACAGATAATGAGGGTATTGAAACCAGGTGAGTAAAGGTTTGTCTTCTCCAACCAATATTGTAATCCCTGGAACCCCGCCCAATGGGGTATACTAGTGTATAGGGATTTAACATCCAGGGTACACGTGAGCCAATGTGGCTCCAATTGGGTATCCTGTATGATTTGTAAAAATTGAGTTGTATCCTGTATTCTAGCTCTGACCTCTTTCAATAGTGGTTTTAATTGTGCTGTCAAGAACACAGAGTGGTTCAGTGAGTGAGCCAATACCCGCAACAATCAGTTTGCCTGGTGGTTTAGAAATAGATTTATGAATTTTTGGAAGTAGGTACAAAATTTGTTTCTGTGGGTCTGTCACCAAGATGTTCGGCTGTGTTTGAAGTAATAATACCTTCCTCAACCGCCAAATTAAGAAATGAATCAATTTCTTTTTTAAAATTCTTAGTAGGATCAATGCCCATATGAATATAGCACTTTCTTTCAGTTGTTCCATGCCCTCATTGATGTAATAATTCATATTAAGAATCACCACTGCTCCACCCTTGTCTGCAGGTAATATCACAATATTCCGATTTCTAAGTTCTGTTAGAGCCATTTTTTCAGACATACTAATATTCTCCTTTGTGATATGCGATTCTGACTGAGAAAAGTGTAGGTCATGTAAAACAGACTGTTGGAATATGGCCACATGTTTATTCATAGGTGGTTGAAATTGGGATTTATGGAATCTGAAGTCAGAAGTTCTCAGAGATAGATATATTTTCATCTGAAAAAATATGTTCAGGTTAAGGTTGCAGCAAAAGTTCATGACATCAGATACATTATTGTATTCATCACAAAAAAAGCTTGGTACAAAACCCAATCCTTTTAGTAAATTTTGTTGTTCATCTGTTAAAACAGTATCAGACAGATTCAGTACATTCTGATAGATAGTGGCTATTGTCTGATTAGGATCATCAGCCCTTCCATTGATTCTGTACCAGTTCCTATGTTTATGTTTGCGGCCCCCAGCCGCTTTCCCCTTTGTCTAGAGGGATATTCGAATTGGACCCTTTACGCATAGGAGATTCATGTGCAAGTGCACTCTCACTGTCAGTATAAGAGGACTCCTCCCCCGAGGTACTGGTGTAAGATTTATTAGGGTGTAAGAATAGATCTTGGTCTTTCTAGTTCTGCTTCTAGCCAAACCAGGGTTAGCTTCATCAAATCTAACAGATTTCTGGATATCAAAAGGGTGTCCTCTCTTGTAATCCATACCTCTTTTTTGATTTTTCTTTCCTTAGTTAACTTTTCATATGAGGCTAGTTCTTTGGACAGCCTGGCCACCGCATCATAATAGATGGGAAGCGAATGGTACTTTTTACATTCTGCACTAATGCTTTTGACCTCAGTTATATTTAAATCAATAGCTCTCTTAGTACGAGGCCAGAATTTTTACAAAACTCATGGAACCTTCCTGTAATGCTTGATTCCATTCTGTGGTTAGTCTCAAAGTTATTGTGTGTCTAATAACAGGTTTAGCTTAGTTCTTTGAACAGCCTGACCTATCTACATTGGTGTTTACTAATTTGGATTCTAATTATGGATTTAGATATTATACGGGATGGGTTATGTGCCGATCGAGATGATATTGGGGTGTTTGGTGTTGAACAAGTCTCGAGCAATAACTCACACTATAAATCTCAATACATTAGATGGATGCGAATTGGCTTTTCAAAACCTTGGCAAGGGCTTAAAAAGTTGAAGAGCCAACATTTGGCACTTAAGGCTATTTCGTGCATATATTCACAAAAATATGGCACCTCGTGGTCTTAGGATCAGACTTTGACCTATGGTTAGTAGATCTGAAGAGAGACTAACCACAGAATGGAATCAAGCATTACAGGAAGGTTCCATGAGTTTTGTAAAAATTCTGGCCTCATACTATGAGAGAGCTATTGATTTAAATATAACTGATGTCAAAAGCATTAGTGCAAAATGTAAAAAGTACCATTCCCTTCCCATCTATGATAATGCGGTGGCCAGGCTGTCCAAAGAACTAGCCTCATATGAAAAGTTAACCAAGGAAAGAAAAATCAAAAAATTTAACAGAGATCATGGATTACAAGAGAGGACACCCTTTTGATATTCAGAAATCTGTTAGATTTGATGAAGCTAACCCTGGTTTGGCTAGAAGCAGAACTAGAAAAAGACCCAGATCTATTCTTAAACACCCTGATAAATCTTACACCAGTACCTCGGGGGAGGAGTCCTCTTATACTGACAGCGAGAGTGCACTTGCACATGAATCTCCTATGCGTAAAGGGTCCAGTTTGAATATCCCTTTAGACAAAGAGGAAAGCAGCGCAAACAAACGTAGGAACGAGTACAGAAACAATGGAAGGGCTGATAACAACCCTACTCAGACAATAGCCACTATCCATCAGAATGTACTGAATCTGTCTGATACTGTTTTAACAGATGAACAACAAAATTTACTAAAAGGATTGGGTTTTGTACCAAGCTTTTTTGTGATGAATACAATACTGTATCTGATGTCATGAACTTTTGCCGCAACCTTAACCTGAAAATATTTTTTTCAGATGAAAATTTCTCTCTCTCTCAAAGAACTTCTGACTTCAGATTCATTAAATCCTAATTTCAACCACTTATGAATAAACATGTGGCCATATTACAACAGTCTGTTTTACATGACCTACATTTTCCTCAGTCAGAATCACGTATCACAAAGGAGAATATTAGTATGTCTGAAAAAATGGCTCTAACAGAACTTTGAAATAATCAGAATATTGTGATATTACCTGCAGGCAAGGGTGGAGCAGTGGTGATTCTTAATATGAATTACTACATCAATGAGGGCATGGAACAACTGAAAGATAGAAAGTGCTATATGCATATGGGCATTGACCCTACTAAGAATTTTAAAAAAGAAATGGATTAATTTCTTAATTTGGCAGTTGAGGAAGGTATTACTTCAAACACAGCCCAACATGTTACAGTGACAGACCCACAGAAACAAAATTTGTACCTACTTCCAAAAATTCATAAATCTATTTCTAAACCACCAGGCAGACAGATTGTTGCAGGTATTGGCTCACTCACTGAACCACTCTGTTCTTGACAGCACAATTAAAACCACTATTGAAAGTCAGAGCTAGAATACAGGATACAACTCAATTTTTACAAACCATACAGGATACCCAATTGGAGCCACATTGGCTCACGTGTACCCTGGACGTTAAATCCCTATACACTAGTATACCCCATTGGGCAGGGGTTCCAGGCATTACAATATTAGTTGGAGAAGACAAACCTTTACTCACCTGGTTTTAATACCCTCATTATCTGTATGGCTGAGCACATACTTAATAAAACTGTGTTCTATTTTCAAGGGGAATGTTACTGGCAACTACAAGGAACTGCCATGGGCGCATCTTTTGCTCCCATTTACGCCAATCTATTTATGGCTTATTTTGAGGAATGCCTCATATATAATCCATTACATTTTATATATATATATATATCTAGTGGAAATTGATATATGGCGTAGATACCTAGATTGTTGGATGGTGTGACGTGCTGACCCACACATTTACTTGAATTTGTTGAATATCTCAATGGTAACATCTGGGGGATACAGTTTACAATAACATTTGATTTACAAACAATTGATTTTCTTGATGTAACAGTCTATAGAAATCATGATCATACATTGAACACAAAAATTCATAGGAAATCCACAATACAACACTATTACATGCATCTAGTATGCATCCACGCCACACCATCCGCAACATACCTAAATCACAGTTTCTTATGATTAAACGTATCAGTTCCACCAGGATGGATTTTGAGGAAGCCAGGACAGACCTTGAGAACAGATTCTTGGAGAGGGGATATCATTCCTTTGATATCCACTCAGCCAGTACATAGTCGGACAAGCAGGACAGGAATACCTTACTCAAACACAGGGAGTTATCACAAACTACACAGGAACCTACACTTAAGATTTGTGACCACATATGGTAGAAACCATAATGTCATCAGGAATATTCTGGATGCTAATTGGAATATTTTGCTGGCTAATAACCATCTCAGGCAAATATTGGGACCTAAATGTCAGTTCTCTTACAGAAGGGGTAGAACACTAGGAGCTATATTTTCACACTACAAACATAAATGGAGGGGCCAAGTACAAACAGCTGACTATATCAACTTTTGGGTACATTTCCATGTGGCCACTTTTCATTTTATAATCAGGTAAGCAAATTAAAGCAGTTCAGTAGTGCCAACACGAGTAGGGTGTATGACCTTAGGGTATTTGGTAACTGTTCAAGCACTTGGGTTGTATATCTGGCCACATGTCAATGCTCAGCATTTTATGTTGGGCAAACATCACATTCACTAAGAATTAGGATGGGTGAACATAGGAGTGATATTAAAAACAAAAAGGATACCAACGCCTTATACAGACACCATTAAACATCCAAAAGCCAAATTTATGTTCATTGTTCTTGACAAAAATCATTGGAGACAGGAGTTGGCACAGTATCCTTAACCACAAAGAAAAATATTGGATTATTCATTTAGGAGCACTCTCTCCCCCAGGACTTAATGACCATCTATAGAACCTAACACCCTGGTACACACAGAAAATAATTGATTAAGGATGGATTCATCCAGGTTAAACGAATTTAGAGTGTTAGAATATTACCTAACACGTTGCACTATTAGTGCATGCTACGCAATTCAATGTTACCATGGTGCATATTTTTTTAAAGTTGTTGCTCTTACAAGATTAACATCATGTCAGGGGTTTTTTCAAATGACATTCATTTTTTTGTGAGACTATAGTAATTATTTTGTGCCTTTTTATTTTATATATATATATATATATATATATATATATATATATATATATATATATGGTCAACAAACATTTTTTTATATATATGGGTCAACAATTATATTACTTGTACTATGGATGTCAAAGGATTATATGATGAATATATCCTTGTAATGTATGTTTCATTATTTACCTCTGTGGCTCATACCTACGTAACGGATGCTTCGGTGAATATTGTTGTATACAATTTGTTTATGCATAAATATGCACATATCGCGTTTTTATAGCACATTTACATATTTTTGCCTTGGCATATTCATAAATGGTAATTTAACAATTATGTTACACACTATTTTGTATACATTTCTAAAAATCTTTTGGAGCTATTTTGCCAAAATAATTGTTCAACTATTTTCTTTTCTTACTTTTTTTTTACTTTATGCTTCTGATGCGCAAGCATATTATTAAAGTACTTTTTCTTGGAGAAACGCACTATTGTGCAATTTGATTTAATCAGTTTAATATCTGCCTATCTGTATGTAAATGCAACTTATACCTTAGTTATTATGTGGTTATAAATATTTTTCATATTTATATATTTATGTTGAATTGGTGAACCTGTATTTTGTCATATACTTTAACATTAACTATGGGGCTGGACCATACCATTGTTAGTCATTGGTTGGTGACATGTATAAATATTCATGAGTTTACTAATTAAATTATATGCCAATTTCACTGAAGAAGGCTGCCAAGCCGAAACCGGTTTGAAATTTAACCTATTTTTGTTGTGTTTATCTTCTAAGAAATAAAAGTATTTGACCATTTATGCTGACCTCTTGTGTTTACCTATATATTGGTTTGGCAGAGCATTCCGTACCTGCGAGGATTGGAGTTTGTTCTATGCAGTTTTAAATCAGACAAGAGTCACCCTGGAATATCCCCCTTTGAATTTTTATCACTGGGATAATATCTGTCCTTTATCATGGCTAAATTGCAAAGTAGTCAGTGTAGGGTGTATCTTATACATTTTTAAGCACTCATCCATGAATGTGGGATACTATCAAATGCTTTTTCGTATTCAATCCATACCAAACTTGGATTCTTCCCCTTCTTACAGTTCTCCACTATAACTTTAACAAATGATCATTTGTTCCATATGACTTTTATTGCCCTTGTTCTACTGCCATAATTGAGTTTTCTTCTACATGACCATAAACTCTATTGGCGTCAATTCCCCGTGTATAGTTTACACGTCATTAGAAGACAAGGTATTGGTCTATAACTTTTAGGGTAGCTTGCAGGTTCACTCTTAAGAGCATAATTTTTCCTGCTGATCAGTGCAGTGCATGTTCGTGGCGTGCATATAAATAGTTACTCATGGCTAAATCCTCGTGCAAAGTTCTTAATACTTTAAGCCAAAAAGTTAGGTACTGCATCTGGGCCTGGGGTTTTCCAGTTAGAGGCTTTTCTCAACTTTGTTTTAATTTCTCTGGCTGTTAATCCCATTTCATATCCTGTACCTTTAAAGCTTCTTATTTTACTTCCTCTATCCATTTAGCATCTTTATGTTCCACAGGATCTTCATAGATACTTCTCCAAAATGTATCTACTTCCTCTTTTTTTGGTGATCTTTCAATTCCTTTTACCTTCATTTCCCAATTTTCTATAAAAAACATTTTTGGGTCATCAATAAATTGCTTATTTTGTGCTTTTTCCTTATATTTATCTTTATAGCTTGTAAGTCTTTCCGCCTATTTTGAAATGTTTAGTTAGTTATCTCCAATAATGCATAATAAAATCTTGGTCTGTTCTAATACTGCACATTGCTTTTATTGCATCTTTAGTATTTTTGTTGATTTATTCCCTCTTCTAGGGTGGCCACGGTGGTACAGCGGTTAGTGTTGCTGCCTCACAGCAAGAGGCTCTCTGGTTCAATCATCGGCTGGGGTGCCTTCTGTGCCAAGTCTGCATGTCCTTTCTGTGGTCGCGTGGGTTTTCTCCGGGTGTTCATTTCCTCCCACATCCCAAAGACATGCTGTAGGTGGACTGGACACTAAATTGGCTCTAGGCATGAGTGCATAGGCTGAGCGCCAGGCTGGCAACACCGTAAAACTCCACTGCCAATCATGAGCAGACAAATGATCTGCTGTGGCGACCCCTAACCAGGAAAAGCAGAAAGAAGTTGATCTATTCCCTCTTCTATAATCTAACAATGACACTCGTCTTAGCTGCTTATAGTTTTCTTGATTCGATATTTCCATGATGGTATTCGCTTTTGCACCTCTTTTCCCTCGCTACACTGTGCTGCTATGGTAGAACTATTATTAATTTAGCAGCACAGTAATACATTCTATTTACTTCCATTATATCACATGGATCTCTATTGACAGTCCTAATTACTGTGTTCATTTGTTATATCAATGATCTGACTTTTTGGGTCTCATTCACATTTTGCAGTCTCTCTCATTGATCTGGATATATCTCTCCACGGTGGTCTACCACATGTTCACAACCACCAGCCTAAATACTAGGATTCCTTGTGCAAACATCACACTACCTCTCAGTTCCTTTTGCAAGGATCACACTACATCAAAAGCCCATCAGTGAACCCAGGCAATTAACTGGAAACAGAATACTAGAGAGTGCATTACCAGGGAGAACAGACTCCAGAAATGGATAATGATTCCTCTACAGGGCCAGGTTCCTGGTAAGACCATATTTTGGTACTGCATGCAGTTTGCGGGGGGGGGGGGGGGCATTAAGGCTAGGGATATCAGGCTGCTAGAAGGAATCCAGAAAGCCAAGAGGCATGGAATAAGAAGGGGATACTACCAGATGGCATAGTAGCTGTAGCTCTTACGCCAGACCACAGATGATACGGAGGTGGGGTACAAGACACTGGTGCACACAAGATCACATAAGAGATGTTAAAAAGGAGGTAGCACAGACAGCAGACTGCAGGTACTAAACTTCCTGGATCTCAAAACCCAACTCCACGTCATACAGGAATTGAGTCCTAACAAAGCACAGTTGTGTACACTTGCCATAAAATGTAGATGTTAAGAGTGTATTCACTGTTGCAGTCATCACACTTGGGTTATCTGCCTGCAGGTAAGCTCTCAGTCAGCCCGAATACCAAAGACTTAGTATTACTGAGTCAGTTTCAGTCACTCCAGGACTGATGTCAGGTCATCAGGGGTATAAAAACAGGCAGCCAATGCCATTACATCAGTTTTTCTTTACCAAAAATCAGGAGCCCCCCCAACAGGGAGCTAAGCTATGGTGGGAAAATCATCACCAGTAAAAAGTAAATACCAATACCCCTGTAAGGGGTGAATAATATACATAGAGGGGGGAGAGAGAAGAGGGCTGGAGGGAGGGAAACCAGGACTGCAACAGTGAACACACCAACATCTACATTTATGGTAAGTGTACACAACTGTACTATGTTCTTCAAGTTTCACTGCTTCAGTCATCACACTTGGGTTGATTCCCAAAGCTGAAGAAAGGGTGGAGGCAGTCAAGAAGAGTTTGGGCTGGGCAGTATGCCCTGCAGCACTGCTGTTGCAAAACCTGCCCTAGATTTGGAAAATATAGGCAGGTGGTAATGCTTGGAGAATGTGTACACGGAACTCCCAGGTGGTAGCTTCCAGAATGTCCCTGGTAGGGACTCCCCTGAGGAATGATGTAGAGGTGGAAGTTGCCCTAGTGGAGTGGGGTCTGACCCCCCCCCCCCGAGCGGTTGGTTTCCCATGGTGTTTGTAGCAGAAATGGATAGTGTGCTATCCATTGGGAAATTGTCCGTTTTAAAAATTGCCTTGCCCTCTGCCCCTGGTGCAAAACTGAGTAGTAACTGGTCAGATTTCCTGAAGGGTTTAGTCCTATTCAAGGTAGAATCTGAGCCATTTGTGCACATCCAAGGAGTGTGGGATCCTTTCCCCTTTATTTTGAGGATTAGGGGAGGAGGTTGGCAAATGGACAGCTTGGTTGAGAGCCATGCTGGACACCACTTTAGGGATAAAGGAAGGATTATTCCTGAGGGAGAGCCTGTCAGCATGAAAAGTAATGAAGTGTTCTACAGCCATAAGTGCTTGAAGCTCAGACATTCTTCTAGCTGAAGTGATGGCCAGAAGCAAGGATGTTTTCCAAGAGGGGAATTTTAACACTGCTGATGCTGCAGGCTCAAAGGGGGTAGCATGAGTTTTTCCAGTACAAAGTTAAAGTCCCAAAGCAGGGGTGGGTGCTCTCCTTGGTGGCCTTAAGTTGTTTGCCCCTCTCAGGAACCGTTTGATGAGAGGGTGAGAGAGGAGGGTTGGGCTCACTGTGGTAATGAGCCAAGATGGCAGAGGCAGGTATCTTAATGGAGAAGGATAAGCCTCTGGAGTAGATCTGCTAAGTAATCCAGGATTAGAGGTAGGGAGGGCAGTGTTGTGTTCTCACCTTTAGACTGAATCCAGGAGCAATATCTTTACCACTTAACAGAGGAGTTTCTTGAACTGGGTCTTCTGGCTTCCAGAATGGCATCCAGTACCTGCTTGCTTAGGCTGGTCACTGGGGAAGAATTCAAGGAATAAGCCAGGCTGCAAGATTTAGGGTTTGCAGATGCAGATACAAAATCTGTCCCCCATGCTGAGAGAGCAGGGTTGGGTTCTGGTGTAGGTGCCAGCATGGCACTGGTGACTGGCTGCACAGGAGTGGGTACCAGTGCTGGCATGGCCAGTCTGGGGCAATCAGAATTGTCCTTGGTCTGTCCTGTCTTATCTTTAGTAATACTCTAGAGAAGGGGTGGGGGAAAGGCATAGATTGAGAGATTTACCCACTGAAAAAATAGGGCATCCACTTCCCAGGCCCCACTGTGCGGATTCCTGGTGCAGAATTTGCTGAGCTGGTGGTTGCAGGGGGAGGCAAAGAGATCCATCTCTGGGGACCCCCATTTCTGAAACAGAAGGTTGAAGGTGTTGGGCTTTAATTGCCACTTGTGTGGCTCTAGGAGATTTCTGCTTAAGTCACCTGCCAGTGAGTTTTGTTTGGCTGGCAGGAATCGAGCTTGCAGATGGATTTATGTCCAAGGCCATGTTGCACGGGGGCATGGCTAGCCTACAGAGTGGGTAAGAGTGGGTTCCCCCCTGCTTGATGTACCACATAACTGTGGTGTCAGTTTTTATTAGCAGGTGTCCTGGTGAGAGTAGGGATCTGAAAGCTGTCAGTGTGCTGCACAGCTAGCATGTCTCTTTGGTTGATGTGTAGATGAATTTGACTTGGGCCTCCAGTGGCCCTGAATGCACTTGCCATCCATATGCGTTTCCCAGGCATAGTCTGATGCATCTGTGGTTAGGGTCTGGGTGGCATGGGGTTGAGTAAAGTGCAGTCCCTTGTTGTGGTTGCATGTTGCTGCCCACCAAAGAAACTCTGTCCTTACATAGGGTATGATAGGAATGACTGTTTCCAGGTCCTGAGACTGTTGGCAACCAAAGACTTAAGTACCACTGAAGTTTCCACATATGCAGTCTGGCATACGGAATTAGTAGGAAGCATGAGGCCATGGAACCCTAGGGCCTGCAGGAGTTTCCTTGCAGATAGCAGGGTTCTGGTGGCTCTGAGTAAAACAGTCAGTCTTTTTTCTGAAATGAGGAATGCCATCTGGGATGTTGTGTCCAAGCTTGCTCCCAGGAATACAATCTTTTGACTGGGGACTAGTTTTGATTTCTTTTTGTTGGTGTACCCCAGGGAGGTTAGTTTTTTTTTTTTAATTTTTTTTTTTTTTTTTTTTTTTTTTTTTTAAACAAATGTCAGGTGCTGCAACAGCATTTCCTGATTGTCAACTTGAATCAGGCATTCAAGTACGGGTAAATTTGAATATTTCTCTGCCTGCAGTAAGCAATGGCTGGAGCCAGGCATTTTGTGAATAATCTGGGAACAGCGGACAAAGCCAAAAGGGAAGTGCAGAGAACTGATGATGCATAGATCTGGCCCTGAAACGTAGATATTTCCTGCATGACTCCCTTATAGGGATGTGCAGATAGGCTTTTTAAAGTCTAGGATGACTAAGCAGGAATCCTTTGCTAGCATAGGTAGAAGCTGCTACAGGGTGAGCATTTTGAATTTTGGTACCACCAGGAATGTGTTGAGAATTGAAAGATCTAGGATTGGACACCAAGAGCCCTCTTTTCTGGGTAACCAGGGAAAGTCTGGAATAGAATCCGTGACCCATCTATTCTGCAGGAACAGGTTGAATTGCCCTGATATAGAGCAGGGATAGAAATTGGTTTTGTGCCTCTGCCCACTGGTTTGGAGGAAGGTCTGGGAACCCTTTTGGGGTTGGCAGAGTGGAAGTAAAATTTGTACCCCTGGGATACAATGTTGAGGACCCATCAGTCTTTGGTGATAGACATCCAGTTTTTTGCATGAAGGGCAGGTTTTCCTCCTAGGTGCACAAGCCATTGGGCAGAGGTGGGGAGTGGAGGAGGGAAGTCATTGTGAATGCTTTCCATAAGGGGGTGGCTTAGCACTCCCTGCTTTGGAGGTGGAGGCACTCCTTTGCTTAGATCTCTGCATACCCAGAGACTGTAGTCTTGGGGTCTGTTTCCCTTGGGTCTAGTTTGAGATGGCCTATCAATGTTTCTAGGGGCAATGCCTACTGAATCTAGGAGGCTGTATGTGTAAGAATTATTTGTCTGCATAGATTCAGCTTTTTCTTCCATCTTTTTAAGAATGTCTTCTGCTTTGGTGCCAAACAGATTATCCTTGTTCAAAGGAGTATTCAATAACTTTTATTTGACATGGTCTGGCAAGGTCTGCTCCTTAAACCAAGCATGCCTTCTCAGTACAGAACCAGTGACTGCTGCCCTGAAAGATGTTTTTAGGGCATCAAAGCCACACTGCAATGTATGCTTGCTGACTTGGCTTGCAGAATGCATAAGCTCTTGTAATTCTTTATTTTCTGCACAGTCTGTAAAGGTTGCTATTTTTTGCTTAATAAGTTCCATAATATGTTGTTGGTACTTCAGCATGTGAAGCTGACAATTCAAATCCTTAATGGCACGAGTTGCAGAGGTATATACTTTCTTACCCCATCTGTCCAAAGCTCTGGAATCCCTGTCCGAAGGGGTGGGATTCTTAGCTGTAGTTACTTTGATACCTTTGGGTCAGCAGTAGGATTTTTGAAAAGGAATTTGAGAGAGTCAGATACTCTCTGTAGTACCAGTCTGGTTTTTTAGGAGCAGAGGGTAAAGTATCAGGAGTAAGACTGGATTCAAAGATATCATCCACAACCTCCAGGACTGGGAATATTGCCAAGGTCTATGTTGTGGCAAATCTATAAATTCTGAGTCTCTTTTTGGACTGAGGATAGCCTTGGCATTCCCAATGAAAATGCTCTCAAAGTATGTAAGGTTTCACCAAAGGAAAAGTCCTCTGGAGGAGAGGCAGAGGGAATGGATTCCTCTGCATCTGAATCCTCATAAGCATATAAGGGCATGTCTTCATAATCAGATACCTCAGAGTAGAACTCTTGAGTGTTGAAGCTGCTGGGGACAGGTCTTTCTCTTAGCAGGGGAAGGCAGACTTACCCCAATCAGCATAATAAGGTCTTTTGCCATTTTAAGCATTTGAAGTTGTGGCAAGGGAGCAGGTGCATGTGCTTTGGTAGTCTGTTTCTAGGCGTAGCACGTACTCTTGGCCTTAGAAACTCAGTAGTTTTAGACAGAGCTGAAGATGTGAAAGCAGTCTGTCTAACATCGGTAGTGCAAAGAACTTCAGAAGCCAGTGCCTGCTCAGCAGCTATGGACCCATCCAAGGTAGAGACATCCGTAGGTTCCAGTGTCGAAAAGTCTCGCGGCATACCGGACTCCAAACGGGTCTCGTTAGAGGCCTGCGAATGCATCAGGGGCTGCAAAAGTGCCTCTGAGTACCAGTGAACTGGTGACTAGCTTAACGGAAGCACTGTCAGCAGCTTTGGATCTGTGCGGTCTGTCTCTATCCTTACATTTTTTCGGAATATCTGTAGTCAGATGGCTTACCGAAGCCATTTCAGAATATGGAGATTGAGAACGAAAGTATTTAGAGACAATAAGGGCCCAATGATGAATAGTTCGGGCATTGAACAAGGCACAAAACTGACAGTGAGGTACATTGTGGTCTGGGCCTAAACAGGTGACGCAGTAGGAATGGAAATTTCAGTGTGGTATTTGCTTTCCACAGGAGAGACCATTGTTAACTTTTTCTGACATCTGTTAGAGCAAGAAAAAAAGGATCCCCAGTGGGGTACTTGGCTTTAGAAGACTTCAGGATGACTTTCGTAAACGAAAACCCGGGTAGTGGCCGACCGTCACTTGTGCGAACTGCTTCTGCTTTGGGCTCCTCGGCAAGAAAGACTGATGTAGTGGCATTGGCTGCCTGTTTTTATACCCCTGATGACCCATCAGTCCTGCAGTGACAGCAACCAATACAAAAATATTAAGTCTCTGGTATTCAGGCCGACTGAGGGCTATCTGCAGGCCGATAATCCAAGTGTGATGACTGCAACAGTGAAACACAAAGAACACCCAGGGTTTGATTAGCATCTCGGGTGATGCAGGAACAGTATGCAGTATGAGGATGCTTACCCAAGGGTGGTGAACCATTCTGTAGAAACACAAGACATTACCAAGTACGAAAGAACAATGTACAGCAGCTAGACCAGGGATGTGGGATTGGCTTCTACTATACTGAATTTGCAGTAGTCCGCTGAGGAGGGGGGTGTAGCTTTCTCGGGAGGGCATTCGTGGGAAAAATATACATACTACCACTGGAAGGGGAGCTCTGCATATCTGCATCAGCCAAGATATGTCAGTTGCCAAGCAGCAGATAGTTGGGCCATAGCAAAAGCCCAGTTAAGTGACTGGATAGCTACCTCCTGCCATCAACTGTCACCCCCTCCCCCAGAAGGTGGAATGAAACTGGTAGGCAACAGGGGAAAAAAAAAAAAAGAAGATTAAAAGGTTTATATAGTCATGGAAAGAACTGCCAAAATGGAGACAATCCAGACAGGCATTAAACAGGGCACTTTAGGAATAGAAGTGACAGCACAGAGGATTAAGGGTATATAAAAAGCAGTTAATCAGCTTTCTGTAACAAGGGGTTTGAGTTCCTAGTTTCCACTTGCCAACTGTTGGACTATGTCACCTCACTAGATGGTGTTTCCCAGTTGCTTACGTCACCTCACTAGATGGAGTTTCCCAGTTGCTTACCCTGTTAAAGGATGTAGTGTGTTAAATGCAATTAAAATGCTAGACTAGATTAGTTTGTCTGCAGAAACCTACTGTTAATGTGCTCTGGAACCCATTTTATTCAAATTTTTTGGGGACAAAACCTACTCATTCAAACTGGAACAAATTTACAAACCTAAACAGAAAAATTCCCTCAGCTGGCAATGGACCATTGTCAAAGACAATTGTTACACAGCTGGATCATTTTGGTTCACAACTCAAATTTCAAAAGGCTTGCCATGTAGGTGGAAGAATGGCTTCACTGGTCAATAGAAACCCAATTTACTCAAGGAAATGCAACTCCCCCACCCCCCCAAGAGGAAGTGCAGTTAATGCATGCCAACATTTAATATTACTACTTGAAGTCTAATACAGATGCTTTATAAACCAGACCAATTCAGTTACTCTTCATAAAGTTAGTATTCTCTAGTTTCTTTGTGGAGCCAAACTAAAGTGATCAGTATCTATGAAATTAAGCTATTTTTTTTTTTATCACCAGCTTTATTAAATAACTTGTGGTTATGAAATGCCATCACAAAATTACGATGCACATTACAGTCTCATATATACATCCCCCCCAACACACAACCCCAACCTTCCTATTTGGTTCATTAGTTTTAATTTTTGGGATTGTTATAGCAGTAGAGATGCGTCCGAGGGTCAAAAGGAAAAGCATAACAGAGGATAGACTTTTGAAGAAATTAATGAAAATATTTGGCATGGAAGATGTGAATTCAGCACAAGGAGTTCAAAGTGAATTTACATACTGTTCCAAGATACAAAAACTGGACTAGGCTAGACAGAATTTATATTTCACAGGAGCGTGTGCACTTAATTGAAGTACCAACATCCTGGAAGAAAGTAATGGTAACTAGAGGGTAAAAATCCAGATCCAGATTCATACAGGGCCAAAACATTTGACATTAAACAGAACATGGATGATCCAGAGTGGACCAGAATATAAGAAAATACCACTGCTGTTGGTGGGTCTTGATTGACAGAAAGCATTTGACAGAGTAAACACTGAGCAGGGCAGTGGAAGCATTTGCATTCCCTGACAAAAGTAGAAGTTTGATTAGGAGGATGTTTGAGGAATCTGAGGGGAAAATTAAAGTGGGAGGGTCCTCTGAATTTTTGCTTTAGCAGGGGAACCCTCTTTCCCCTTTGTTACTTGCATTATATTTGGAAGCATTGCCAAAGAAAATAAGGGACTCAAATTTGAAGATATAATTAGTATGGTGGTAGTCAATAAAAGCTGGCTCTATTTGCAGATATTTTATACCAGACAAAACCAGAAAAGGACAGTACAGTGCTGTGGAACACTGACCATTTCAAATCTTTTCTGGACACAAAATTAATGAAGCTAAAACAAAGTCAGTAACTGTAGATTACGTACCCACACATGAACTGGTTCAGCAATATCCATATTTATGGGGACATGATAAAAGTATTTAGGAGTATGGATTAAAAAATTATTCCAGTCTAGCTAAGGATGTGTAGGAAGAGACTAAAAAATACAAAAACTAAAAAAAAAAAAGGAAGCACCATTATATGGATAGTAAGATATAAGCTATTAAAATGTTTTTAGCCCTTTTGGTCTTGTACACAGGTCAGGCATATTTTTTTTATCAACCAGAGAAGTCATGGATAGCAAAAGCTGAAGGATTTTCTGGGAGGGGAAGACTGCAAGAGTCCAGTGGGATAAGCATTCTTCCAATAGAAAGGCACACTGGTATTACCCAATTTGAAAGTATTTCAGAACTAAACAGTTAAGACTCCTATACATAGCACAAAGAGAAACCTATAATTCAAAGTGAAGGGGATGATGAAACGGGGGAAATTTTAACAAGGAGATACTTGGATATTGGATGCAGATCTTTAAGGAAAAGAATCATACAGATTATATTCATAAAGAATCGGAAAGTATTTTAAGAACCAAGCCAAGACAGGAATGGAGAAAGGAGATTCTGCTGATAGGGATAACTGCAATTAGGGATACAGGCAATAGGAAAGAGGAGGCAGAAATTTATTGGTGAAAAACTGAAAGGAACCAAGGTACTGGGAGCAAATAACTAGAGAGGAAAAGACTGGGAAGATGCCAAGAATTTTTGGACTGCGGGTTAGAGATGGACATTAATCCTTGATAGGGAAGGCAGAGTACAAGCAAAGAGAAAAACAGGGGGTCCTAAACGAAAGACCAGTACTGGCAGAGTTTTTAGCAGAAATTAACAGCCATTGCAGGATTAGTACAGCATATACAATATTGTTCTATAAGAATCACAGGAGGTTAAAAAGGATTGGGAAGAGAGACTGGATAAGCAGTTCAAACAACCGGGGATATACGCCTCTCTCTCTCAAATACTCAAGTCTAGAAGATTCAGGTAGACAGCAAATGTTATAAGTGTGATGGGGAAGAAAGAGGCAATTGGGAACATTTTCTGGGAGTGCAATGAGTTGGCAGACAGGGTGAGCAATTTGGTGCTGGCTCAAAAATTCTTAGTATGATGCAGAATTGCCTAGACTTAGAAAGGCCTGTCATTTTGGTGGCTACCAAAAAAGCAATTACTAGAAAATGGAAATCAGTCTAAACCAACTGTCCTAGAAGTAGTGAATACAATAATAGATGAAACTAAATTAGGATCTTAAAGAGGAGCAAATTACATAGGAAAATGGGAATTGCATGAATACATACAGTGGAGGAATGAGGTTTAAAAGAAGGCAAGTCTTTATGGAGCTATGAAATGTTTCACTGAATGATTGAGGAAAGTGATGTAGGTTTGCAACTAGGATTATGTCCAATATGGCTTGCAATGCAAAGCTCCTGTAGCTGGGAGGGTCAATATGGTTTGTAATGTATGATTAAATCACTAATGACCAACAAGGAACATCTCTGCCTAACAAAAGAATCCACACCCTGGCAAACACCGAGAAACAAGGAGGAGGGAGGGAGGAAATGGAGCAGTTACTATAGCAGTTTAGCACTGCTGCAGTAAACCAAGCTTTATGGGCAGATTGATCCAAAAAAAGACCGACCACCACAGCAAAGAGCAGCAAAAATCAGTTTAGAAATAAAACAAGAACTTTAAGGTAAGCACTTTCATGGAACACTGCTTCCTCAGACCTTAGTACTAGACTACAGCCCTTATCAAGAGAGCTCCACCAATCACACAAATCTAAAAACCAACCAATAAAAATTTAAATATGACATCAATAGTGACACCTGGTCATTCATAAAACAAAACTGCTGAATCAATCAGCTCAACGAAGTAGGACACACTCATTAAGCATTGGCCTTAAAGAAATACAGGTCATTTAAACCAGGTTTAACATTGGCTTGCAGCTTAATAATCCAATGTAGCTCTCTGCACTCCATCTTATTGGCAATATCACCACCCCGTAGATCCTCAGTTAACATTTCAATGATAGCAAGTTTAAAACAATGAGCAGCACCACATTCCACAAAATGTTTTGTTAAAGCGTTAGCCATCCTCTTATTCCTGGTATCCCCTACATGCTCCAAAATCCTGGCTTTCAACATCCTTTTCATTTTGCCATCAGAGGA
Organism: Protopterus annectens; assembly: GCF_019279795.1. Classification (NCBI taxonomy): domain Eukaryota; kingdom Metazoa; phylum Chordata; order Ceratodontiformes; family Protopteridae; genus Protopterus; species Protopterus annectens. The sequence continues at coordinate 637,240,114 of NC_056747.1, forward strand.
GTCACATGCTTGACAAAGCCAAGTAAACATTGGCATGCTTACAGTCAGCATAAAAACGAATGATTATGAGAATTACAGGTAGAACGTCAGATACTAGTGACAAATATATACTTGCAGGCTTCTCAGGAACTGCATGGGAATGTACCTAGCTGATCGGAAGAAACCTTTATGGAAAGTCCTGTAACAACACACTAAACTGACTATTGCAAAAAAGAAAATTGTGGTCCCAGATCCAGAACTTCCTTTAAATACTGATCTGACAATATACCAATTCCTTTTAATAATTTCACAAACAGTACCAATATCAGTTGAATATGAGAGCACCATACACATATTCCTTCTCACCTGTCCTATAGAAATAGGACGCATATTGTACAAATCCTTCTGCAAAATATGGTTTAGTGACACTGAGTGCATGGACCTTAACTTCAGCAACCTTGGTGAAAGAGTCACCTTTATTACTTCCTTAGATGTCTCATGCAAAGCCTTCACAGCTAGATCTCTAGTATGCAGTCTCAGTTCTAAGGCATTGCCTTTAATATGTTCCTAGGATGCATGCTCGTTTTGTGCAAGATATTGTTCTTGCAGGTTTTCTTATGGAGCTTTGTAGTAAAATCACCTAATGCACTCATGCTAATGGATGAATCAAGAAAATCTCACTGCGTGAGGTCTTAGAAGTAAAACTAAAAATCTGAGGTACTGTGTAGATAATCAGTGAAGCAGGACAAATCATACTCTGTTGGGACATCTTTATAGCTTTGAAAGGCACAAACACCTATAGAAGCTGATATAATCAATCAATGAACGGATTGTTGGCATGCACTGATTCTCACCCCCATTGTGCAAGAACTAAGTTGCCATACTAGCGTGCACAAACAGTACCCATAGCCACACCAACCAGTTGGAGGTAGTAATCGCCACCAAAACAAATACATTTTCCAGAATGAGCTCAAGTAGTGAACAAATGAGCATAGTCAGAGAAATCACTACAGGTGGTCAAAAAATCTCTCACCATCTATACCTGCCTTATTAGCTATAACTGAGAATTAATGCCCAAAGTGACAAGTAAATTCTCTTAAATCAATGAAAGTAATAGACCATAAATACAAATCAGAGAAAATTCTTGGTATTTTTAAGGATGCTCCGAATACCATCTAGTATTAGGAAGAAATGCGCTCTCAAATAGCAAGAGTGGTGTGGTGATCCATCCTCTACTGGAGGCAACTTGATGCATTGGAGGGTCCATCAAGCTCTTGTGCACTTTAGGTAAATCATAGATAACAGGTTCTATGGGATGTTTAACAAAAATAACTTTAAAAGATCCAGACTAACAAGACCTGTCATATATAACTGATATAGAAATAAACTCTAATTAACCCATCCACTTGGAACTTGAGCATTTATAGGTAGTACTATCTTGCAACATGGTGTGCATCTTGAAAACCTAGGCCAATTTATCCATTACAATATTGCCCCCTTTATCAGCAGGTCAAATCTCAATATAGGTGGTCTCCCGCTAGGTCCCCGAGTGCCTCATGTTCATCAGCAGACAAGTTATAAAAAGATGCTTTCTGCTCATCTGCCATCTCCTTGCATAGATCATTCACACAGTGCAGTAAATACATCAGCAGATGAGGCTTAGGTGTAAAAGTGCTAAGTTTTGTGAAAACAGAGAGGTGTGTCAGAGTATGGAAACCTAGAATTCAAGGTGGCATTTCTAGCAAATACCTTAAGGTCTAAAGTCTAAAATAACCTTTGTTAGGTCTGATCTCACAGCAGGCATAAAGGAAAGTCCTTTTATTCAACAAGCTGATCTGATAAATAGTGAGCTCATAAGCGATGTTGAAAATCAATCGCTTTGACATTTGTTCCTGGTAGTCATCCCGGAATCCACTTGGTTCATAGATCAGAGCTGTCCTCACCTCAAATGACTCTGGGAACTACTCTTCTGGCCCCCTCAATCTATGGGAAGGGGACTGAGGAAGGAAAAAGGAGTTGGAGTCAGGATATCACTTGTTGATTGAACTGGCTTCAAAGACTCATCAACTCTGAGACTGAACTGATTCCACATGTGGAGTTGTCTCGGTGTGTTCATTATTAGTCTGTTCATTGTCTTCATTTTGCTAAGAGTTACGTAAACAATCAGGAAACCATCACTTCTTGTAAAATCTCTCGTTGCAACTTCTTACGTTTGGTCATCTGAAGTTAGTTTTATAGGCAAGTATACGGTCATACAAACCATCCAGACTTTCTTTAAATTGAGCTGCAGAACACTTCACAAATTCTCATAGGGGTTTGAAAAAGTTAAAAAGTTTCATATAATCAAAACTCTGCTGCAGAATCAAAGATTGCCAATGCTTAAGGAGGTCTGGATAAGTTTTGTAGTAAGCTGGCATTTGCAAAACTCTTAATCCACATGGAACCATCCGATTCAGTTTTATGACCGACCAGATGTCACTATTGATGTCATATTTAAATTATGCATCTGCTGTGTGTTTATTGGTTGGTTTTTAGACTTTTGTGATTGGTGCAGCTCTCTTGATAAGGGCTGTAGTTTGTCTTTTATTAAGGTCTGAGGAAGCCGTTACGTGAAAGCACTTGCCTTTTTGTTAAAATTCTTGTTTCATTTCTACTTTATTTTTATTGCACTGCTTTTTGCTGCTTGTTGCTGTGGTGGTCGAAGTCTTTTTATGGATCATATTTTGCTGTGGATTTATTACACCTTTGCCTGCAGGTGTTCGTTTCTTTTGGATTTACCTGTGCGGTTTCCTTACAGGACATGGCAGAAAGGAGAGATCTCAAACTTATGTATAACCCAAATAGGGTCAATGGAATAGAGACAGACTGTCTTGGTTTGTTGGCTGTTCAAGTTAATCCTTTGCTGCATATTTCTAATACATTGCCTAATTCGCCTAGAGTTGATTTAGCTACACATGAATCATTGATATTGTGCGGCATATTTCTAACAATACATAGCCTAATCGCCTAGCGTCGATTTAGCTGCATATGAATCATTGCTATTGTGCTTGAAAGATCAATAGTAAACTTTTCAGATATAAACATGTCCAGTGGCATATAATAAGGTGGTTCCACGTGGATTACAAGTTTTGAAAATGCCAATTTATGGTGAAACATATCCAGACCCCCTTAAGCTTTAGCAATATTTAAATTGCCAGCTGAGTTTCGATACCATTTCAAACCCCATGTGGATTTACTATTGTGAGATTAAGAAACTTCAGAGTGAGATTGTTTAAACCGAGTTCCAGAAAATGTAGTAGCAAAGTATGGATGGTTTGTATGACAATGTCCTTGCTTATAAAACTAAACTTCAGATGACCAAACATAGGAAGTTGCGAGATATACTTTATTTTACCAGATGTAGTTTGGCATCATGATTGTTTACATAACTTTGCAAAATTAAGATAATTTCAGTCAGCCTCAGAGTTAATAAGGCTAAGAGGCCAGTTCCATTGGTCCCCTGCCCATAGATCGAGAAGGCAGGAAGAGACGTTCCAGGAGTTGTTTGAGACAAGGACAGCTCCAATCTGTGAACCAAGTGGATACTGGGATGGCTACCAGTGACATCAAATCAATTGATTTTCAACATCTCTTCTTATGAGCTCACTATTGATCAGATCAACTTGTTGAATAAACAACTTTCTTTATACCTGCTGCAAGATCAGACAATAGAGGTTATTTTAGGCATAAAGTTATTTGCTAGAAATTCCACCTTGAATTCTATGTCTCCATACTCGGACACATCCCTCATGTTTTCAAAAAACTTAGCACTTTTACACCCAAGCCTCATCCACTGATTGATCTAGGTAAGGAGATGGCAGATCAGCAACAAGCAAATTTTTATAACTTGACTGCTGGTGAACATGAGGCACTCAGGACCTTGCGAGACCCCCTATATTGAGATTTGTCTTGCGGATAAAGGGGGCAGTATTGTAGTGATGGATAAATTGGCCTAGGTTTCCAAGATGCACACCTTATTACAAGATAGTACAACCTACAAACACTTGCATAACTTCCAAGTGGACGGATTAGAGTTGGTCTCTATCTACGAGTTAAATAGGACAGGTGTTATTAGTCTGGACCTTTACAATTATTTTTCTGTTCATCATTCAGTAGTACCTGGTATTTATGGTTCAGCTAAAGGGCATAAGAGCTTGAACCTTCCAATGGTCTCCAGTAGGGGATGGATCACAGAATCACTATATTTGCGAAAGCACTTAGTCCTATACTAGATGGTATTCAGAGCATCCTTAGAGATACCAAAAATGTTCCGATTTGTATTTATGGTCTACTACTCTTGCTGACAGAGAATTTACTTGCCACCTTGGACATTAATTTTGTTTACAGTGAGCTTTTTTGATCACCTGTAGTGATCTCTAATAAGACTATGCTCATTCGCTCACTCCTTGAGCTCATTCTGGAAAATAACGTATTTGTTTTAGGCAATGCATACTACTTCTAACTGATTGGTGTGGCTATGGGTACTGTTTGTGCAAACTTGTGTGCTAACTTAGTTCTTGCACATTGGGAGTGTGAATCAGTGTATAGCAACAATCCATTCATCGACTACCAACTACTATTGGCATTTTGTTGATTACGTCTTTATAGTTTGGAAAAGCACAGAACATGATTCGTCCTACTTCATTGATCTACACAGTACCACTGATTTAAGATTTACTTGCAAGAGCTCACACACTGATTTTCTTGATATATCCATTAGCATGAGTGCATTAGGTGATTTTACTGCAAAGCTCCATAAGAAAACTAGCAAGAATAATATCTTGCACAAAACGAGCATGCATCCTAGGAACATGTTGAAAGGACAATGCCTTAGAACTATGAGACTGCATAATAGAGATAATCTAGCTGTGGAAGCTTTGCATGAGCTGTCCAAGGAATTCATCAATAAAGGTTACGCTTTCGCTAAGGTTGCTGAAGTTGTTAGAGGTTCATGCACTCTTGTCGCTAAACCATATTTTTCCAAAGGATTTGTTGACCATATACATTCGATTTCTATTGGACATGTGAGAAGGAATACTCATATGGCGCTCACATATTCAAGTGATATTGGAACTGTTTGGAAAATTGTTAAAAAGAATTGGCATATTCTTGTGTCAGATCAGCATTTGTGTGTCAGATCAGCATTTAAAGGAAGTTCTGGGTCTGGAACCACAAATTTCTTTTCACAATAGTCACTTGGACTTTCATAAACCTTCTTGGTCTTCTGATCAGCTAGGTACATTCCCATGCCATTCCTGCAAAGCCTGCAAGTATATTGGTCACTAATAGTATTGGACTGCCTGCTTGTAATTTTCAGACATTTTTTATGCTGACTAAGACTGCCAACGTTTACTTGGGTGGGTCAAGTATGCGACTCTTACTATGTTGAGGAAAACAGGATGTAGAAAGACAGGATTTTGGAGCATGTAGGGGATATCAGGAATAAGCTAACACTTCAGCAAAACATTTTGTGGAATGTGGTGCTGCTCAGTTTTAAATTTGCTATCCTTGAAATGTTAACGGAGGATCTATGGGATGGTGATATTGCAAATAAGATTGAGCGCAGAGAGCTACATTGGATTATTAAACTGAGCCAATGTTAAACCTGGTTTAAATGAGAGCATTTCTTTAAGGTCAGTGTTTCATAAGTGTGTCCTACTTCATTGAGCTGCTTGATTCAGCAGTTTTATGAATGACCAGATGTCACTATTGATGTCATACTTAAATGTGTTTTTATTGGTTGGATTTTTAGACTTCTGTGATTGGTGCAGCTCTCAATAAGGGCTGTAGTCTGTTGTCTTGTATTACGGTCTGAGGAAGCAGTGTTCCGCGAAAGCGCTTACCTTTTTATTAAGATTCTTGTTTCATTTTTACTTTAGTTTTTATTACACTTTTTGCTGCTGCTCATTACTGTGGTGTTCAAAGTCTTTTTTTGGATCGCACTTTGCTGTGGATTTGTTCGACCTTTGCTTGCAGGCGTTGCTGTTTCTCTATGGGCAGATTACCAAAGCTTACAAACTTTGGGAGGTGGAGGGAGAGTCACCAGGAACCCCTGGAGATTGGCCCTAGCAAAGCCTAATCTAGACTTGGAGAAAGAATCAAGCCTATGTATAGAGGACCAAGCTTCTGCTTCTAGAATACTTGCAGAATCCAACCCTTTCCAAAAAGCCATAGATTAAGACAAGGCCCAGGTAGAGTGCGTCTCCACTTAAACCTGGAATAATTTTGTTGCAGTCAGTATAGCAGAAGGTAATGGCCTTAAACCATTTGGAAATATAGTCTCCTTTGACACAGGTAGTCCCTTTTTGCAGTCCCAAGAAATTAATTGACCTGAAGATCTGAAATATTTGTCAAGATGGTACCAGAGCTGTCTGAATATCTAAGGTACAGAGCATCCTCTCTCCCTCATTTTTAGGTTCAGGAAAGAAAACGGGGAGATTACTAATCCTTTCATGCCTAAAGTGGTGTCAGTCAGAAACCCTGTCCATGGAAAATAAGGTAGGGTTGACTCACCGTAAGACCTTGCAACTCGGATAGCCTTTTGCATAGGTTAGATCAATCAGTAAAATGGTTTTCTGTGTTGTTGTTGTGTCTTTCGGCTTTTCCCTAACCAGGAAAAGCCGAAAGACAACACAGAAAACCATTTTCCTGATTGCTCAAAATTAGCCAGTTTAGCTGGATAAAATTGGGAAATTGTTACCACGCTGTAACAATGAAGCTTCTTACACACAACACCTTTCAAAAACATTTTGACACAATGCATTGAAAGGAGGATCCATGGGCAGACATGTTATAATGGCAAATGAACCCTGATGGAGAGTAAGAAAGGCCATAGGATAGTAATAGTCACAAATAGACAAAACTTGCCCAGAATGGTGTCTGATTATGCTGTTACCACCTAGGAAAACTTCCATTTGCTAATATAGGATTTTCTATTGGCGGGCATTCTTGCCTCCATTAGTACCTGCTGTCCATCCTCCGTAAACAGTGTCTAAATGGAATTAAGACACTATCATCCAGGCAGGCAACTGACGTCTACTGGGATCGGTTGTATCTAAACCCTGATCTTGTATAAATGCATCTAGTCTGAGGAAACTGCTAACTGGTAACTGCCCTTGGCCATTTCCAAAATGGAGAATCACTGTTGCTTGAGCCAAAATGGAGTCACTGTAATGACCTTGGGGGATTCCTTTCAAGTCTTCAGAAGTACCCTGAATCAGTGGAAAAGCATAGAAGAATATTCCTGTCCAAGGAAAATGAAAGGAGTCCGTCTTCCAGGCCTTCTTGGATGAAGTCTTGGTGCAAATCTTTACCATGGATTGCCTTCACTGGTCTACTTGAACTCCCCACATGATGCATCTAATCCTGGAAGACTGACCCCCACCCAATCAAGTTTCCATTCCCGAGGGTCCGCCCTTGTACTGCTCAGCTGGTCTTTCACACAGTTTTACTCTGAAGGAATGTAGGATGTCTGTAGAGTGAGACTGCATTATTTCGCAGTATCCCAAGCTAACATGGGAAGTATTGCAATGGGGGTACAACCTGGTTCCCCCTTACTTGATGTACTACATGACTGCAGTATTGTCTAAACTGGAGGTCCTGGAGACCAAAGACAATTTGGCACTGAATGCCTTAATCAGGGCAAACATCTTGTGTGTTTGCATCACACATCCTGCACTTTTATCCCTCCTGAATCTGCTCTCCAAGCATAGTGAGGAGTCTGTGGTAACTGACTGCTTTGGAACAGGGCAGGTCAAGAAACCTGGATTGAAGGATATTTGCTGTCTCCACCAAATGATTTCCCCTCTGCCAAAGCCCAGCACTGGTATTTGAAAGGTGAAAAGATAATGCTGGGACCAAACAGACTTCAGATAACACTTTTCCATGTGGAGTCTTGTGAGGGGTATTAGGATCAGATGCCATGAGGCCCAAAATCCTGAGGTACTTCCTCTCACTGACAGAAATCTGATTGGAAAACATTAGGAAAAAAGAAACCTATATCTAGAGTTTTTTTTTTTTTTTTTTAAACTGGGAAAGAAAAGCTCTGAACTGCGTGTCTAGCAGACATCTCCAGAACACAACCCTGTGTGAAGGAGTCAGATTTAAATGTTCTCTGGGAATGCCTAGCTTGTGTAAGATCTCTGACCCAACAGAGAGATTTCTGAAACTTTGAAAAAGGCTCTGCAAAAATAAGCAAGTTACTAAATATAGAAAATGGGGACACCCTGTAACTTGCAATGACCTAAAACTGGACCTAGACAACACACTTTGTACAGCATATAATTCAGAGAGCAAGGCAACAACTGAATGCGATCCAGACACAGCCTTAAATGCTCATCACATCAGTATTTGTCCAGACTTCAGGCATCTTAAATGTACTTGGCTACTAGGAAACTTGAAATAGGATACAAAGGTAACAGGTTGAAGTGACAGCATTTTGAACTTGAACACCATCAGGAAAGCTCAATCCAGAACTGGTCCGACACAAACGTCTTTGAAGTAAACTCTTCCCAGCAGCAAAGGAGGAAATAGTTCTGCCATTCCCTGGGACAGCATGGGATAAATGGCAAGTGCAAAAGTGTGGTCTGATGGATGAAGGATTACACCCCGGCAAGGTAGAATTTCCACACTGCCATCTGTAACCTTGATGAATGATCTTCAGAACTTATTTGTCTGAAAGTATGTTACCAAAAAGAAGAGAGATTCAGACTTTCTGGAAGAACAAATGAGCAGGGTGGGTGGGTTTCACAAGATCTCTTACAAAGTCATACTTATCTGTCCTTGGTTTTGGGAGGTTTTAGACTTCCGGAAGCCTGTTACCATTTCTTAAATATCTGTTTACCTGTATTTCATTACCAAAACTGGATGAGACTCCCTTACAAAATTTGGAAAAAAGGCTGAAAATTCTTTAACACACCCTATCACTTTTTTTTGCAGCAGAAATCTCCAAATAATTTAAAATCTCATTGTGTATGGGGTTCTGGAATGCAGTCATGCAAGCTGCAACACAATACTGGTGATAAATCTCTTTAAGTATCTACTGAATCACACACCCTAAACAAGTACAGACCTGTACAACGAAAGAAACTGAATTTAAATCAGAATTTTCCTAAAGAAACTGCAGACAAAACCTTTCTTATACTTGGTAGTGATAAACTTTAGCATACAAGTCTGACCATTCAAAATTCTGAAAGTCAAAGTTGTAGCAGCATACACTTTTCCCCCTACTTATCTCGATATCAGAAAGAGCAGGGTTGGAACCAAGTGTAGCAGCAGTAGATTAACTATAACTGCTAGGTCAGAGTTTGGGAAATGTAAAAAAAACCTTAGAATGCATAAAGTTTCTCTGCCTTTGTTGAGGCAGCTGGATAACAAGGACAATTGGTGGCAGTAACATCCTCCAAAGCTGAGAAATGCAGGAATAGGTGAATGTTCAGGCAATTTTTTTCTGTAACAGCTTATAGTATTTGCTGAGGAACTGAGGAAGCCCAAGTGGGTTCCCCACAGAAAACAATGGCACATTCTAGCAGTAATTGCAAAGAAAGAAATCCCCACAGAATGGGGAGGGTGTCAAACTAAGCACTGAGCCAGAATCCAAAATCTGAGAAAACCCTTTATTGTCCCTTCTTGTCCAGATTCAGTATATTGAATCTCTTCAAGAATAGATGTCCCTCTTTCTTTTACCAGAAACTTTAAGGGTTAATAACCTGAATTAAACCCAAGCCACACCCACTAAATTACTCCTGTTCAAGGAAATTTGAGTAGAAACAGGTTTAGTATTTGTTTCTGTAAAATGGGGTTAATACTATTAATGGCAGCAGCTCTTCAAGGGATGAGCAAGACATTCTGAAAACAGGATAGCCTTCTCTGTTCCCTCTCCCAGGATAAACAGGGACTCTCCCTTGCCCACTGAGGGGACTCATAGTGGCTGTAGTTACTGCATCAGATATCCAGTGTAAAAGATGAATGTTTTGAGGTACAACTAATGGCCACAGCAGTCTCACCCAGCTGCGGTAAGGCAAATTGCTTGCCTGCTGTAGTGGCAAAGGCTGTTTGCTTAACTCTTTTGTATCTGGAAAAAGGACCAACACTGGAAGAAGGACCACAGTTTGTTGCAGGGTCAAGCCACAAATGGTGCCTCTTTTCTGGAGGAAATGAGCAAACTTTTTTTGCAGAAAACATGGAAGAAATATCACTAAAAACACTGCCAATCCCCAAAAGTAAAAATTTCTCCACAGAAAAAAAAAATGTACTTTAAACTTTTAAGCACCCCCATTTAGAAGTACAACACAGTTTTGCAAAAGCCCATTAAAAACACCAACTCCTAGCATTAAGATAACGTTCCTGAACAGGGAAGTGGAAGTTTTTCCCTGAAAGGGAACTTGTCTGCCAAGCAAAGAAACACTAGCAGTTAATCCTTGAAAGCCTCAGGAGTGTATTCTTTGGCAGCAGGAGGGCACTGAAGGGCTTTGCACCCAAACCAGTCTTTAGTTAGCTCAGTTCTAGCTGGCTGGGCATGTGGAAGATGCCACAAGGCTTTGGAAGCTGGCTGGCTGTTGTATCCTTGCAAGATATAACCCATATAGCTTAGGCTCCTGCAGCAGTAATCAATATAAAGAACAGTCTTTGTACAGATTTTGGTATCTAAAATCCACAAGATCCTACTCGCTTACTTATGAACTCCCCTAACCTCTGAGCCTGAACCTTGTTTCTGGTTTATTTGCAATCAATACCGAACACTGTCTGGATGCTCTCAGAGGCTTAGACTGTTAGCCTCCTAGGAAGTACAGGATCATACCACTTAGGTGGAAGGGATGCTCCAATATCCAATGAAGGATCTGTTGAGCCTGTAATGAATGCCAAACTATTACCAGAAAGTTTGAGAAGCCTCCATTTTTAAATTAATAATCTGATGATACTTATTATGGCCCTGCACAAATCAAATCTGACCCTGATCCTATTTCAAGTCCTTCAGTACTAGTCCTGCCACTCAAGTGGCAGTTCTTCCAAACTGTAAGAGCTAATCCTCATACCAGCTAATCCTCATACTTGTCTTATAGGATCAGATCTTTCAATGCAAATAAGGTCTTAAATGAATATTGCTCCATCCCTTTAAGTGTAGTGGTAGTGATTTCAAGAATCCACTCGTACTCCAAAGGCCTGAGCACCAATGACCTTGCCTTCCAATTTGACTCTCAGGGGAACATCATCCTGTGGGCAAGTAAATGGTTTTGTAAATAAGCACTTGCATACTTGCCCCATTGAGGGATACCCAAACCAAAGTCATTCAATACTGTGTGACGGCATGTCTTTTTAAAACGAGAAACGTCTTTATTAAATTACATTTGACAGGCAATCCTACATTATATAAATGAAAAACCATATAGACATAAATTTACAGCTTGCAACTAAAATTATAATCCATTTAGTCAAACATACAGCTCATTCAAGTCCTGCCCTTCTTTTAAACCTCATTTCACCTCAGTGCATTGTTCCCAGAATTCCCATTTTTCTTCTATGGGATTTGCTCCTACCCTTTAAGAATCCAAATTCTGGTCATCTGCTACTATGCTTACTACTTCTAGTACAGTTGGTTTAGACAAATTTCCAATTTCTAGTATTTTTTGTTTTTGCATCCACCATAGACTCAGCAATACCTTACTATGTCTACGCAATTCAGATTCTGTTACTGGAGCTCAAAAAATCATTTCCTTCGTTACACCAATTTGCTCACCTAGCATCTCTGAGATATCTGCAGAGAATCTTTTAAAGTCTGCCAACTCAAGTTGTGGCAGCATGTCTTAAAGACTTGCTCCAGACTGATTTAGTACTGAAGTAATTCTGTGCAGGTATGGCTGGGTAGATGGGGGTCCTTAGTGAAAGGCAAACCACATCATCTTACCTGAGCCTAATCTGCCCAATAGTGAAAGCCCAAATTTTTCATGAATGCACCCATAAGTTCTCTCCTATTGGGTAGGGATTTAATTCAGTAGTATGTTTGATGCAATAATATGCCCAAGTTAATTTGGGTTAGCGTTTGACAAAATACAGGGGGAGTCTATCTTCAAGCTTTCCTCTCACTGAAGGTTAACCCAAAACATCTTGGCTTTGTTGCAATTAAAAAGTCGAGACAAAAGCAAATTGATCGAACATGTTAAATGCAAGAGGTCCTTCTTTGGGTTTTGGACAATCATGCAATCATCCATTTTCAAATTCTACCTTAACCTCCTCCTCATACGAGGAGGAACTCAAGATGTTTTGGTTTTGCTGTAATGTTCTGTTTAAAGGGATCTATGGCCAGGAAAGAAGACCATCTTCTCTGGTGCCTTTGACTAGCTTCAGGTCAGCACCTGTGCAAACAGATCAGAGGGCACGGACAACTTCTTTAACTTTAGGGAAGGGCATCTCTTCTAGGATTCTCCTAATGTATAATTTCAGAGTCTGAAGCCTTCTCAGTCTCCAGAGCTGGCTCATGTATGTTGCACTGCCTCATCAGGTGGTTTGAATTACTTCACTCCTGATAAATCCAGCTTGGATTTGGGGGGGGGGGGTCATCTTAGGCATCATGCCTTTCACTCAATCTACCATAACTTTTGCACAACTTTTTAGGATTATGCAAATCAGGGAGGTCAGGTGATAACAGATCAGTTAGCCATACTTCCTACACTTGGAAATGAAACTTACCGATGTGCATGATGGGAGTGTGTAGTTTGGGGTTATTTGGCCTACAAGGGCCATATACAGTTCAGCACACAGGATGTAAAGACTGGCAAGCCATCCATTTAGGAAGATTTTAGTGTCCAGCTTCCACAGGGGTTAATGAGGACACCAGAATTGCACTATCTTAGGAAGTTACTCCTAGCTGTCAGGCCACTACATTCCTGCAGGGTATCTTCATAATCTATCACGGGAGAGTCAGAGTACAGCATGCCATATCTGTAAAATGCCTCTTCAATCCCAGGTGCTGCTATTGCCATTTTTTTCCCAATATTCCTACACTGGAAATGGTAATTTGCTAGCATCTGACCTTGACTAGAGAGGGGAGACTTGTTCCCCACTGCCCACACTTTGGGTGCAGTCTTCACATTTAGTTCCATTCTCTCAATCTGGTAAAGCCAAAACAGCTTTATTGACCTTTATATACTACTCTTCACATCATTAAATGTATTTTTTTATAGGCTAGCCAAAGTTCTTCCCTACACTCATTATTCCTGACTGCCTTGTCTTAGTCATCCATGTATCTAGTTTTTGTCCAACATACAGCCACCAGTGAAAGCTTATTCATGTTAATAAGATTATTCATGTTAAGCTTCCAGGGAGTTTACTCAAAGGTAGTTTGCTATCTTGAATATGGGATTGGATGCAGAAAACTTAGTTAATGGAGTTGGAGGACAGACACATTAGGATTCAGAGACAAAGGAAAAGGAGACAAATGCCAAAAAATAAATTATAATCAAGAACCGTTTTCAGTATTACATTAATTCACTTACAATTAAAATAGGTTTTACAGCAACATGCATTTTCCAATGAAAAAGTAAACTAATGTCTCACATATAATCCTCAGTGATACTATCACAAAAAAAAATGACCAACAGTGCAAAAATAAGGCAAAAATCAAATGTTCTGCAAAAGGACAGTTAAGTGCTATGCCTGAAAGGGCAACCCACAGTACAGATGCCTCATGTTCAGAGAAAGTCCTATAACCACCAGCCTCTGGCTTGACCATGTATGGGTAGTTTTCCTGCTGCACTACCACTTTGGGAAATAAAGGTGAATTCTTGGTCTTCCAGGTACAAGAGCTACCATATCAGATATGGCTGTGTGTGAACAAGTTTCTCATAATTGTGTATCATCATTATTCAGACTGGTTATACATTATGCCTTAACCCATTAGGATGATTTCATGTCTCCCATTTCTACCAATGCCTCAAACAGGTTGAAGTTGGGTGCATTCACAATGGGCCCTTATACAGAGTACAGCATTAAAAAACTCAATCATCCAGCAGCCCTGCTTGTTAGAGGCTTTCAAGTGTCCAGTCTAGTGCTGTTCTGACTCCCAACTCAGTAACTGTGCCTTCAGTCAAATTTCAGAAAGCATAGTATTTTGCCACCCCATATGGTGTACAGATTTACCATTTCTTTTTACTACTACAAATTCATAATGCAACTCCACATCTACTTTTACCTTTTTCAGTCAGTACTTCACCCTCCTTTTCATTGTCAAAGTCTTACCATGAATATTAAGACTAAAAGTTCAGTGTCAAAGCAGTATACAGGCAAAACGCAACTAATTTAAATACAAGAAATAAGATATGGGATTAAATACAAATAAGGTGTCTGTACCACCTGGCATGACTACATAATGGCTACACAACAGAAGTAACCAATCAAAAAACTTGCAAGCAAACGCCTACAAAACCATCTTCTCCAGACAGGAAAACTTCAAATACCAGAATCCATTTCTGGTTTAGCGACAATAACTACCAGTCTGCACAGTACACAAAGCACAAGTTACATTTTATTTTTACCTCCCTACTCTAATTTATTCAGAGATTTAATTTGCTGCATTCGACAGTTCAGCTGCTAGATTCAGAAACTCATCCCTTCCTTCTATAGGTTTCCTCATCCAATGCCTAGTTGGCCTCAGGGAACAGTTATAGGAGAACTTCCTTGACACGGGTGGGGTTGGGCTTGACAAGTGCTCCTTCTCTCTAGCTGGGATGGGTACAAATTTCCCCAGAATCTTATCACCTCAGATCTCCAACAGGTTTACCAGCCATAACTGCACAGCATATCAGAGTGGTCTTCATTCCATTTTGCACACCTCTAGTCACTTTAAAGTACATGGTTTCATAAGCTTCAACAAAGGACCAGTCCTTCCCTTCCTACAGTATTCTGAGAACAGCTGGATATCTTTATAACAAGGTAGGAACAGTGAAAATCTTGTGTCCACGGCAAAGTCCAGGAATAATTCCAAACATCTGCACATTAGAGGTTCACAATTTTAAGATAATGTACAGTGTTATACTTAAGTGCCCAGATGATTATTTGCCTGAAGAATTTCTGGCACTTTAGGGAGGTCAGAGTGCCAGAGGAGTTCCTTCAGTAGATGTATGCGATTCTCAAGATCAGTTCATCACAAAACTTGTGTAGCTGTCTGTCCTGAGACTGCAGCTACATACTTTTGCAGATCAGAATGCTTGAAGGCTCATGACCTGTTCTAAAGAGGCAATCTTGGCAACGCAGATTTCTGCATTTTTGACAGTTACAGTGTTAATACTGTCACCACAAGGGAAGTTAACTTTTCCAGTTTAATAATGGGGATGTCTACATCTGCTAAAATGCTTGCAGGTTCTGTTCCCACCATTTTTATAATACTTCTTTACTACCAGTTAGGAAAACTGTCAGTTTCATTCAGTTTGCTTTACAGATGGCTGAAATCCAGATATAGGTACAAGAACGAAGCTCAATGAATGAAGGTGCCAGTGCAAAACTGCGGGAATCGCATAGCTAAAATTTCCTAGGGAAAGCTGGTTGAAGTCATTCCCCATGTTCAGGAATAAAGGCTAAACAGGCTCATATGAAGAGGTCCAAAAATTATGAGAAGTTATTAGCCTCAGTTCAAAATATGCTTGAAGTAGAACAGCATTAAGTTCACAGGCAAAAATCACGTTAAAGGCAAGACATCTGAAGTTGCACATTTATTTAATCTGGACATCACTCAAGTTTAGAAAAACTGAATGGACATTGCAGTAGCATACATCATAACTGGTCTTGGGCATAGGTCAGCTAAGGCAGCTTTTACAAGTTCTCACACTCTCCAAATACAAGTGCCTCTGTCAAGGGAAGAGCAGTGCCCTGTAAAGAAAGTGCTGTACACTCCTCCCAAATGTATTGCTTAGTGTCCTTTACTTAACAGAAAATAGTATGCTAAAACACTACCACAAAATTCTACACGGCCCCTTCAAATTATGATTTTTTTTCAGTTTGACCTTCAAATGTCAAGACTGCTTCCATAATGTCACTACAGCTTCTGCATTAGACTACAAGTAACCAGAAGCTGACCAGCCACAATCTGCATGTCACTGGCTTTACTTTCTTGTTGGCACCCAACCTGCACAGAGAGACAAGTTGCCCAAGTTCAGATCACTCACCAGGGCTATGGAAGGGTTTAGGCATTTTCATGTTGGATGCTATATGGCAAGGGTTTATGCACTAAAAGTGTAATCATAATTGTGCCTTTTACCTGGTGGTTCACTCAGACTTGCATTTCAGGAAAGGATACAGATTCATCATTGCCATGAACAAACAGCATACTCATCTATTGCTTTTAAAACCATTCTTTTACCATTTTTGCTTTCACTGAACAAAGCAGCTGAAACAAGACAGCTGCTTGCTATACTCCATTCAGTTTTATAAAATCAGTATCTGACATTTAGCGAGATCAGATTTTACTTGCTGCACAAGTATTTTCTGTTTTTCTTCAACTTCTAGATTTAAATGAAAACCATTTTTGTGTACTATCAGACTTAATGTATACCTGTACCACAGACAACAAATGCCTCAACACCCCTTGGGCCCGCAGGGAAATTTTATAAGCTTCATCCTGTGCTAGTGCTTTACTTAATATGAAACTACTGGTTTTCATAAAGCAACGCCAAGATAAAGAGGTAGTTAATCGCCAAGTGGGATTCTGAGCTGTGTTGATGAAAGTAATTTGCTCTTTTTAAACAATCTGGCTTTGGGAGACTAGTGTGCATGTGTGTGAAAAAGATAATGCTACATTACTATGACCATTTATTACAATTGGTTGCCAGAGATGTACATGGTCAATAAAATGTCTGTAATTGGTACAGACACCAATCATCTCTGGATACAGATAACATCCTTCTTTGATCAAACAATAGTCCCTGATCAGAAGTACTCACAGTATACTAGGTTTGTTGAAGTCCATGCAACACTAGCATTGCTACGGCTTGTGTCCGTGTGTAGGGTTACAGCCCGTGTGTGTGCATGTAATAAAATGACCGCAACTTTTTACTTTCTATCACAAGCATTAACACACTACATAATTGGCCATCTTTGGTGGTTTGTCAGAATTAGGATGCACGGGAAAGTAACTTTTCCTTGCACTGGTGTAGCAACTTTCTCACAACACTGGGAGTTCTAAGTTGTGGCTTTTGTGGGAGGCTGCATATCCTTCCCATCGCCGAGTAGGTTTACCCATGTACTCTGCTTTCCTTCAACACTCCGTGATCAGATTTTCTGTGGACACAATACTGCAATCTCATCTAGTCTAAAACTATCTCTGCTTAGAGATGTGCATAGAAGGTGGTTGTAGCTTTTCTGGGGAGATGAAGATGGTGTTGTCATTACTTTTTTTTTTAATACAAGTAAACTCAACTTGTATAGGAGCATTGGATAGTGTGGTCATTTCTTTAACTGCCCCCTCCAGATGTCAGTGGTATGCACAGAAGGTCCCTACAGCTTGTCTAGAGTCTGTGTACTGTTTGAATACATTGTGATTATTCTCACTCCTCAAAAATCAAACATCAATAGATACTACAATTGAAACAAATTATAAAGAGACCTTAAATAATATTAAAAATCTAATACAAAGATGGAATAAATTCTTCTTTTCAATGAAAGAAAGGCTTTATATAATTAAAATTATCATATTTCCAAAAATTCTTTATGTCATACAAGCTTGTTCTTTGCCACCAGCTAAATCGCACCTAAAACAATTAAATGATTTAATGGCAAGATTCCTATGGTATCCAAAAAAAACAAGGATAGCTATGAAGTATCATCTAGATAATTGGGATATAGGTGGCATAGGTTTACCAGACAGAAATATATTTGCATTCATCCATTATTAAAACAATATCATTATGGCTAAATACAAAATATACATCAAAATGGAAGCTAGTTCATGAGAGAATCTGGTTAAAAATCAGGATTTGTAGTAGCAAATAAGTATACAGATTTCATACCAAACAATTTTCTATGGCTGATGAAGGAATATATGATGATACATAAGAATAAAAATATAAGTTCCAAATACATTACTTTTACATTAAAAATTTTCCAAAATCTTATTAATAGCAATCCTGATATTAAAAGCATGGTAATTTCTTATATCCAGTAGCGTACACACAAGGTAATATAATAACATTTAATATGGAAGTAGTCAACATGCTTAAAGAAAAGGGATTAATATATTGGCATCAATTGCTAAACTCTGGAAAACCTCTGACAATAGACCACATTAAACAGAAATTAAATATGGAAGATAGTTCGTGGTTACATGTACAAGAATCAAGACAGTATATATTAAGCAAACAAGAAACAATGCAACCATCAACAAGACAAAATGTTCCTAACCTTATAGAACATATAATATTACTAACGAATCAACCCATTACTGGAAAGGGATACTTATCTATTTATAAAACAAAAACATAAAAATGCATAAAAATGACAAAATATGGAATTATTATAGATCAGTTAATGGACATGTGCCAAATGACAGAGATAAAAAACTAATTCTTCTCACTCCAAAGCAGACATCACTTTCATTACATTGGAGACTTTTTACATGGCAATTCATACACAGATCTTATGTAACCCCTCATAAAATGGAACTTATGTTTAAGAAAAATATTGGCTGCTGGAGATGTGATTTATCAATAAAAGCAGACTGGCAACATATGTTCTACGAATGCCATTTGATTAAACCATATTGGGATAAAATAAATTTTCTGCAAATGGTATTCAATGATAAATTCCAGATTTCCAAATCTATTATTTTGTTTAATGTACCTGTACCCGACTGTGTGCCAAGAACAAAATATGTAATCTTATGGACTAGCTATTGCAAGGAAGAACATTACATAAAACTGGAAATCCAAAGCTTCTCCAACTTTTAAGCAATTCATGAATATGGTGTCAGCAGTATCGCAATTGGAAATGAACACTGTTAAAGGAAGAACTGGAAGAACTGAAAGAACTACATCATTATACGTAGCATGGCAAAAAGTAATTGAAATACTGGAGAATAATGACTGCAGCAGATTATAATCAGGAAACAATTGTATAGAAAGTCAATTATATGTCAACAATAGACACCCTTGTAAATACTTTATTTTGGTTTTAATGTTTGATATCTATTTAGAGGTTTTAGCCTACCTTTTTAAATAATTTGTAAATACTTCATTGTCAAACAACCTGCATTCATGTTTTCTTGTTTTTGGAAATGAATAAAAATTAAAAAAAAAAAAAAAAAAAAAAAAATCAAACAACTATATGGTTACTTGTTTTTGGGGTACAAGTAAGGAGACATGCTATTATATACAGGTGACTGCAATAGAGATCTATGTTGTGTTCTAGTTGTCCTTTCAATTTTGTCAAAGTCTGACATCAGGGTAGTACTCAAAGCAGGTATCTTGGGAGTAGAGGTAGAGGCATGCAGTATACATGTTTTTGTTCAGGCCATTACTCTGTAATCCATGGCTTCTTGGGCCTAGCATCCTCCAGACGCCTATCTGATTTATCACAAAGTTACTGCGCACTCCTATTTACCAAAAAGGTAACCATTTTTCTCTGCTTTTTTTTCTTTCTTACTTTGGTCAGGAAATTTCACATGCTTGGTTTACTGTGGGAGTTTGCCCAATATGTAAATAGATTTGCTGCATGCAAAGTAGGGCACATTTCTTTTTCCTTTCAAGGAAAAAGGGGTAGTAATGGGACAGAGCTGGCAAGAACATGAACTAGTCAGCCAGTAGACAGTTTACGGCTTAGCTTTTCTTAGATGCACTAAGTGTGCATTCATGCAGCTCTAAACAGAGTACTATATTAGCTGCCATGTGACCTTATGTATTGTATTGGAAACGGTACTTATTTTTATGGGCCAGATTACACCAAATATTTAATTTGTATGAAACAATTTTCAGTCTTATGAACTGCTTTTTTCATTAGGAACTGTATTGTTTCTTATGACTACATATGATCACTATTTCCACAGGGTGAACATATTGGGAAGTGAAAAATAGACTGGGTAGGTAAGGATGGGGAGACTAAAGCTGCTCAGTGAGCATCCAAAGCAGTAATTGCTCTCTACCACACAGGAAGATAAATTGCTAACTGTAATGTTTAACAGCTTTAGGATGTTATTCTTTTAGTAGAGATTTTTTTTTGGGGGGGGGGGGCAGTACTTGGGTACTTAGTTAAATTGGGATGTTTTGGCCTACTTCACTGTGACAGGTTCCATTTAAGTGATCTCTTCTTTCAACAGGTCTGGCAGTAATCAGGCCTGGGTGTGGCGAGTGAAATTGAACTCAGCTTTCCCAAAATGTGATTAACCACAATTACTTCTTGATTTAACAAGGGGGACAATTACTTTTTCACTAGGACAATGTAGGTTTGGATAGGTTTTTTTTTTTCTTAATAAAATCACTTAATTGCATTTTGTGTTTACTTGGGTTAGCTTTATCGAATATTTAAATTTGTTTGATCTGAAACATTTAAGTGGGACAAACATGCAAAAAAATAAGAAATCAGGAAGGGGCAAATACTTTCATTGCACTATATACTGAGTGAAGAAATTTACTTCTGGCTCATTTGGAACAAAAATCAAGGCTTGATGGAATATATTATGTCTAAGGAACGATACCAAAGAGGGATATACACACCCAATATTATGCTGTCTGCCCTCAAACTGAACTAAAGGAGGGGGACCAGCTTTGAGGGTCTTAAGTACTGAAGGATGAATAAGTCAGTTACATCAGAAAGATTCACATCATTACTTGAGGCAAATTTTAGTAACAGGGAGAGTGGATAACTGTCAGCAGTAGAAGGATAACCCGAAGGATCGCATTTAAAAAAAGAGCCTGACAAAGGGAACACTGGGTCACTACGCAAAAGCTGAAGGATAAGATGTCCCTTGAGAGATCTTCAGTTAAGGAAAGATGCACTACAAAAGAAACAGTTATGAAAGGAACATGTTCAAGATAGGATAGGAAGGCAGATAAAAGCACAGAGGATAAGGTTATGAAAATACCCCAAAACTAGAGAGCTACTTATTAGCAAAGAAGAGACAAGAAAAGGTAGAAGTGTCAAATGTCAGGGACCAGAGAGTGAGCAAGATACTGAAGAGTCCTCATGAAATACAAGAGGGATTTAGAAGTTTTTACTTCACTGTGCAAGGAAGTAAAGATGAGCAACTGGTTAAATGAGATAGAAACATTTGGTCTAGGATTTATTTACCTAGTTTAACACCATTAGAAGCCCAACAATTACTATGAAATATCTCAGGCCAAGAAATAGGAGCACAAATGATGAAACAAGCCAATGTGAAAATCGCTGGTTGAGATGGCCTCCCAAATGAACTCTGGTAGGAAGTTAAAGAGGTTATATGAATTTGGTTAAAACTATTAACCAAACAAATCCCAAAGTCAAGGCAAACGGTGACATCAGTAGTTCATAAGGAAGCCAGGTTTTTATAAACCTATTTCAGTATTAAACTCCAAAGTGTTTGTAGCCATATGAGCAGACAGATTGGCCCAGATCCTCCCAAACTTAATTTATCCAGAACATGGCTTCATAAAAGGTAGCAAATGTTTTGACAATATAAGAATGCACTTAGTACAGCAGCAAACCGGTATAAAAAGTTATGTACTCACCATAACTATGCATCTGTATTGTCCATTTTCATTCATCCTCAAATGGGTCCCTGATCAGACCACAGATCTGACTTTTTTAGGTTCTTGGATCCGACTCAGGCTCTTCCCTTTACCCATAATACCCATTATAGCTACATTACCTCAGATCATATTTGTTAATGCCAAGTATGCCTTCGGGCATAAGCAACTGAAATATTGGTACAGAGTAGAGGTTCAAACTGGAAACAGTGGTGTCAATACACCTCATCATGTCAATCCCAAATAAGGATAGGGAGGAAGTGGTGGGAAGTTGAATAAAATGGACAACACAGATGCATAGTTATGGTGAGTACATGCATCCTTTTCATTCAGTGAATGGGACAGAATCCCCAGCTACTGTTATCTTGGGTAGCCCTGATGGGATATTACAGAAAAATACAGTACCAACAGCAGCCCTCTTTGAGAGGATATCCAACTTGTAACAAGCAATAAAAGTATAATTATTGGACAGAGTGGCTACAGCACAAATCAATGGAAGCCTAGCCCAAAATGCAGATGTAACCACAGATCTTCCTGAATGAGCTTTTGGAGGTTTGAGTAATGACAAGACAAAGTATAATTATTGGACAGAGTGGCTACAGCACAAATCAATGGAAGCCTAACCCAAAATGCAGATGTAACCACAGATCTTCCTGAATGAGCTTTTGGAGGTTTGAGTAATGACAAGACAAAGGAAATAAGAGAACCTTGGAATACCACTGAGCAAGTTCAATGAATTTGAGCGCTTTAGTCAGGCGTTCACCCCTCGACTTCTTCAGAATACTTTTAAGTCACACACATTCCTCCAACACAAAGATTTTTAAAAGACTTTCTCAAGTATACAGCCTCCAATGTCACATGGGGGACAGTGTCAGCAAATAAAATATACCACTCAAGTAAAAGACCCTTCATCTAGTTCGTTTTTGATGTCTGCTACAACCATAGCTTCTACAGGGATTCCTCTACTCCAAAATTACCCATCTTCAGGGGCTCTTCAGATATTGTCTGGTCAACAGGAGATGGGCTCTACAGAGTCTGGTTCCTTCCAAACCTGGCGAGAGACCAGATTTACAAGTTCATCTGCTGGGGGGGGGGGGGGGTAACCTAAGATGTAGATGGCCAGACCTAAAGGCTTCTATATACACCAACTTCTCTTGAGAAGGGCTTTGGGAGGACCAACCACCTTTTTGGCATAGGATCTCTAAAATACCCTGAAGAGGGCATCCTTTGGTGGTGACCTTTGGGACCATTCCCCCTCATCAAATTCTGTGTCTTCACTCAGACTCCTGAGGGGAATCTAAGTGCCTCCTCTTAATCTCTTCTGTGGAACCTCTTCAGTGGGATGCTCTGGAGGTGTATCGGAAGAAATGGGAAGTTCCTGAATAGGTACTGCCTGGAAGCTCTTATAGGCTTGCTTGTCCCCAAGTACAGTAATGAGGCTTAGAGCTCAAATCTAATGGAGGAACAGGGATAGGCTCAGAGGAAGTGAACACTGAAGCTCTCTGATGGAAAAACACTCGGCTATATCTTGAAGGCAGTGTGACCTTGAGTAAAAATCAACCTCACTATAGCCAAAACTGTCAGCTCAGCTGATTCTCCACCCTTCCCAGATTTCTCCTCGGGGGGGGGGGGGGGGGGTTCAGACCAGATGTCTTGCTCTTATGAGCAGATGCCTGGTCAGAGCAGTGATGAGCCAGTCATTTAGATATGGAAATACCCAGAATATGTGCAGTCTCAAGTGAGCTGCTACCACTGCCATGCATTTCATGAACACCCAGGAGGCTGTGGTGAGACCAAAGAGCAAGGTTCTGAATTGGTAATGACTGGCTCCCAGCATGAAGCACAACTTCCTTCTGGAAGGTCTGTTCATTTGTGATAGACCTTTGAGGACATACAGTTGCCCTTGCCCAAAAAGGAGAAAATGGATTGAACTGTGACATCCCAAACTGATTTTATTAAAGTTGCTAAAATCCAAAATTGGCTTCTAATCCCATTTTATTTGGCACTAAAGAACCTAAGCTCTGGATTCTAGTTTGGTTTCTTGCAACATTTGTATTTCTAGTGCTGTTGGTCTCTGATTGGGTAGAATGGGGAACTTGCATGGAGATGGAAGGGAAAAGGGAATTGTATAACCTCTGGAAATTATCCTCTGCACCTACATATCTTTTGTGATGTCTAGCCAGGCTCTCTTGTGCAGGGATCACAAACTACCATCAATTGTCTCCAGAGGGGGGAAGATCGGGCCTGAGTGCTGATAGGGTCTGTCAGAGAATCTTTAGACCTTTTGGTTTTGCAGGCCACCTCTGCTGCATGGGCAGTGTCTTCCATTTGCATTCCTTCCTCTGCCTTTAAGGGAAATATTCCCATGTGGATCTTCGCAAGGACCCTGGGATTTCTTGAAGCACATCTTTTGTCCTCCTCATTCATTCCTAGAGAAGGTCCTTCAAGAGGACCAACAAAAGTACGCCCATTACAGAGAGGATCTTACCACCTTGCTCACACCTGGAGAGTTCCCTTTACTTTTGAGTCAGAGCTTCTGCTTCCAAAGAGTGCACTAACTAAAGAGGATAAAGGGCTCTGCAAAATCACACATGCCATCCAGGCATGCCCAATAGAAATGCCTGAACCTGCCACCCTTGAGGTACCATCAGCTGTGTGCAAAATGAGCCCCATAGATGAATTACTAATAGATTGTAGGGCATCCAACTGAGAGGCAGAGGTCTGAGTCGTAGAAGAAAGTACAGTTGTGTACACCTACCATAAATGTAGATGTTAGAGTGTCTTCACTGTTGCAGTCATAACTGTAGGGTGTTCCTGCCAGCAGGCAGCCCGAGGTCGGCCAGAATCCCAAAGTCTGGGTCCGGCGTTGGCCGCACCAGCAAGTACCCTGACGTCAGAGCGCAGAGGTACAAAGCTGACAGCAGACGCCATATTCTCCAGCCTTTCTTGCCCCAGATGTCAGAAGCTCCCCAAAAAATCCAGTAGGTGTCCCAAATGAAACACAAATACACCACAAAGGAAGAGGAGATAAACAGAAAAATAAGAGGGGATGGTGGGAGGGAAACCCCGACTGCAACAATGAAGACACTCCAACATCTACATTTATGGTAGGTGTACACAACTGTACTATGTTCTTCGTGTTTCACTGTTGCAGTCATAACTGTAGGGTGGAATCCCAAAGCTGTGAAGGAGGGTGGAGGTTATGCAGAAGGGGCAGCCAGAAGACCCTGCAAGACAGCAGAGGCAAAACCTGCCCTAGACTTAGAACACAAAGGGAGACTGTAGTGCTTTGAAAAAGTATGCACTGAACTCCAAGTGGCAGCTTCCAAAATGTCCTTGGTAGGAACTCCTCTGAGAAAAGCTGCTGAAGTGGCTGCTGCTCTAGTAGAATGACTTCTAACAGTGCCTGGAATCTGTTTCCCAGAATGAGAGTAACAAAACCGTATTCCATGAGCAATCCATTTGGAAATAGTTTGTTTTGAAATAGCCTTGCCTAGAGAACTGGAGGCATAAGAGATAAGCAACTGATCAGACTTTGAAATCTTTAGTTTTGTCCAGGTAAAATCGCAGTTGTCTGTCTATGTCCAATGAATGTAAAATCCTTTCCCCTTTGTTTTGAGGATTTGGAAAGAAAGTAGGAAGGTGAATAGTCTGATTTAAAGCCACCTTAGAAATCACCTTAGGCATAAATGTAGGATTGGTCCTTGAGGCCACTCTGTCTTGGTGGAAAATAAGGTATGGTTCCACAGCCATGAGAGCTTGCAACTCTGACACCCTTCTAGCAGAAGTCAAAGCTAATAAAATAGCTGTTTTCCAGGATAAGAACTTGATATCCGAAGCAGCAGCAGGCTCAAAGGGAGGTAAAGTAAGCTTCTCCAAAGATCCCAAGCAGGAACAGGTGGTGTTCTGGGAGGTCTTAAATTCTTAGCCCCTCTCAAGAATTGTCTCACCAGCTGATGAGAGAAAATGGGGGGGATTTGTGTTGAAATGAGCAGAGATAGCAGAAGCATGAATTTTGATGGAAGAGAAGGAGAGGCCTTTAAGCAGAAGTTCAGAGAGGTAAAGTAAAAAGGATGAAATGTCAGGTAGAAGAGGATCAGAACCTCGATCCCGCATCCAAATACAAAATCTTTTCCACTTGGAAGCATACGATTTTCTAGTGCTAGGACGCCTAGCTTCCAAGAGAACATCCAAAACTTGTTTGGGAAGAGCAGAAGGAATCAAAGGCCTTTGTAGAGCCAGGCTGCTAGGGAAAGAGTCTTGATTTGAATAGGGAAAGAGTCTTGATTTGAGAGTGTAGCATCTGACCCTGATGCTGGGACAGAAGGGAAGGAGACAGAGGCAGAATCCATGGAGGTTCCAAGAACAGGTGTCTTAAGGTTGAATACCAAAACTGTCGAGGCCAATTTGGAGCCATCAGGATGATAATCTTGGGTCTGTCTTGTTTTATTTTCAGTAGCACCCGAGGCAGAAGAGGAAGAGGAGGGAAGGCATATCCCGAAAGATTCCTCCAACTGAAAGACAGGGCATCCACTTTCCATTCTGTTTTGTGGAAGGACCTGGTGCAAAATAGAGGCAACTGATGATTGAGATGAGATGCAAACAGATCTGTGGACAACCCCAAACTGTTGTAATCCTGTTGAATAAGTTAGGGTCCAACATCCATTCGTGGGGGTCCAGAAGATTTCTGCTTAGGCTGTCTGCTAAGAGATTTTGTTTTCCTGGAATGAACTGAGCTTGAAGATGCAGCTTCAGAGATAGAGCTGTGTCCCATAGACTCATGGCTAGTCTGCAAAGGGGGTAAGAGTGGGAGCCCCCCTGCTTGTTTATGTACCACATGACTGTGGTATTGTCTGTACAAATCAGATGTCCTGGTTGCAAAAGTTTCTGGAAGGCTAGCAGAGCATGTTGGACTGCCAACATTTCCTTCAGGTTGATGTGCCAGTGAAGATGTTTCTTTGACCAAGAGCCTTGCTGGCAGTTGTTTAGAAAATAAGCTCCCCAAGCATAATCCGAAGCGTCTGTGGTCATGATCTGAAAAGGCTGAGGCAGACAAAAGGGGTTTCCTTCGTTTAAAGCACAAGTCCTGGACCACCAAAGGAACTCTTTTTGGAGGCAGGGAATCAGAGGTATCATTGTGTACAGGCTGTGGTAATGCTGAGACCATACACTCTTTAGGTACCATTGACGTTTTCTCATATGAAGCCATGCATTTGGGATCAACAGGATGCAAGAAGCCATGTAGCCCAAAGCCTGCAGGAATTTCCTTGCAGAGAGCAGAGTCAAAGTAGCCAAGGTTTTGAAAATTGATGCCAGATGTACTTGCTTTTCTGAGGTCAGGAAGGCCTTTTGCAAGCTTGTGTTTAGAAGAGCACCCAAAAAGATCATTTGTTGAGAGGGGATCAAATGTGACTTTTTTGTGTTCACTGAAAATCCCAGTAGTAGGAGGAGACGCTGAACTGTAGATGCTGAAGTAAAAGATCCTTGCTGTCCACCTGGATAAGGCAGTCATCCAGTTAGGGGTAAATTTGTATCCCTTGGAGTCTGCAATAAGCAACTACTGGAGCCAGGCACTTGGGTAAAGACTCTGGGCGCAGTAGATAAGCCAAAGGGAAGTGCAGAGAATTGAAAGTATCTCAAGCCTGCCTTGAATCAGAGGTATTTTCTGCATTCCTGTCTGATGGGAATGTGTAAGTAGGCCTCCTTCAGGTCCAATGTCACCATCCAAGCATCCTGGGAGAGCATGGGAAGAAGTTGTTGCAGGGTAAGCATCTTGAATTTTGGCATTTCCAGAAAAGTATTTAATACTGAGAGGTCCAGAATAGGTCTCCATGTGTTCTGTTTTCTTGGGACCAGGAACAGTCTTGAATAAAAACCCTTTCCCATCTCTGGGTGTGGAACAGGTTCTATGACTCTCATGGCCAATAAAGCGTCCACCTGATTTAAGGCCTCTGACCATTGATGTTTTGGCAGATCTGGCCAACCGTAAGACCTTGGCAGAGTATGAAAGTGGAATTTGTAGCCTTTTAAAATCGCATCCAAAACCCATTTGTCCTGGGTTATATGCATCCAATTTTGGTAAAAAAGAGATAGTTTTCCTCTGAGGAGCTTCCAGGCAAGAAGGACCTGTAGCCCAACAGAGGGAGTCATTGGGTCTGCTTCCTTTGTGATAGAGGTCTGTCTTCTCCCCTTCTAGGTGAAGAAGCAGTCCACTGTCTGGACCTATAAGAGGCCTGCGTCTGGCCTCTAGACCGTCTATATCTTCCCCTTTGAGGCCTGTCAGAAGTGGGAAAGGACCAATTTTTGGAGGGCCAATTTCTAGAAAATCTAGGAGGCTGAACTTGTAAGAAATCTTTGACAGTCTGCATAGATTTTGCTTTTTCCTCCATCTTTTTAATAACTTCCTCAGCCTTGGATCCAAATAAAACATCATGTTGAACAGGGGCATCTAACAGTTTCGCCTTAACCTACTCAGGTAAATTCTGCTCCCGAAGCCAATCATGTCTCCTGATAACAGTACCAGAGGCTGCGGCCCTGCAAGAAGCTTCCAAGGCATCAAAACCACAATGTAAACTATGTTTGCTAACTTGTTCAGTTGCATGCAAAACATCCTGTAATTCCTTGTCCTCTGAACATGCAGGAAAGGTAGAAAGTCTTTGCTTTAAAACAGACAAAAGAAATTGCTGATACTTAAACATATGAAACTGGCAATTTAAAGCTCTAATAGAAAGAGTAGCAGAAGTATAAACCTTTTTGCCCCACCTATCCAAGGCACGAGAATCCTTTTCAGAGGGCATAGGATTTTTAGATGAAGCGGCCTTAGCAGCTTTAGAACCCTGAGAAATAGTTTCAGGATCTGCAGAAGGGTTCTTAAATAAGAATTGATGGGAATCAGGGACTCTGTAAAATCTATCAGGCTTAGAAGGAGCAGGCGGCAAGGAATCGGGATTCAGGTTAGCTTCAGAGAAAGCATCATCCACAATATCAAGTACAGGAGGAATAGCCAAAGGTCTGTGTTGAGGGAGAAGGAGAAATTCTCTGAGCCTCTTCTTGGAGGCAGAATAATCCTGACCTTCCCAATGAAAATGCTCTCTCCTCATGTAAGGTTTCCCCAAAAGAGAAATCTTCAGGTGGAGAAGCAGAGGGGATAGAGTCCTCTGCATCCGAATACTCATGAGGAAAAGAGTAATCCTGGTCAGAGGAAGAGACAGAAGACACAGAAGCCTGATCAGAGGAATCATAAGGTAAATCCTGTCCAGGCCTTTTTTCAGGCGGAGGGTTAGAACCCCTAATCATTGTAAGTAAATCCTCAGCCATCCGTAGTAATTGCTTCTGGGACTTGGGAGCTGAATCCGAAGCAGCTTGGGAGGAAATCCTTGGTTTTACAGGAGTTTTGTCTTTGCCTTTGTTGAAATAGTTATATGTGAAGGCCTGAAAACTCCCTCAGAAGCCAGTACCTGCACAGCGGTTCCGGACCCATCTGAAGGAGCGACGTCTGAAGGTCCTGCAGCAGATAAAATATTAGGCCTAGATGGCTCCCCATGGGAGTCTGTGTCAGCCATCTGTTCAGAAGTGGCGGACGACAGGGGCTGCAAAAGTGCCTCACTGACTACCGCTGAACCCGATGCTGGCTCCGGCTGCGAAGAATCCTGTTTGGACCTCGGAGGCCTATCCTTGTCCTTGCGTTTCTTTTGAATTCCGGTTGTCGGTAAAGTATCAGACGACATCCTATAATTAGTCTACCGAAATAGTTCAAGGCCCAATCGTACCTACGCTTGATAGTGCGAGAATTAAACCTGGCGCAGAACTGATAGCAAGAAACGTCGTGGTCAGGGCCTAAGCAAGGTAGACAGTAAGAGTGGAAATCTTTGAGGTATTTGTTTCCCACACGATATACAATTAACTTTTTCTGACATCGGAGGAGCAAGAAAAAAAAAGTTTCCCCAACGGGGTACTTAGCTTGAGAAGAGAAGTTGAAAACTTCGGACCGAAGTCAAAGCAAGTTGTTCTGAATGCGCCAACCAACGACTTGCGAGCTGCTTTCCACCGCACGGCAAGAAAGACTGGAGAAGAGGGCGTCTGCTGTCAGCTTTGTACCTCTGCGCTCTGACATCAGGGTACTTGCTGGAGCGGCCGACGCCGGACCCAGACTTTGGGATTCTGGCCGACCTCAGGCTGCCTGCTGGCAGTAACACCCTACAGTTATGACTGCAACAGTGAAACACGAAGAACATCTGGTCTCTGCAAGATATCTGGAGAGTTCTTTAATCAAATCCCTCTAAAATCTAGTGAAGTGTGCTAAATAATTCAGTAACCAGAGAGCAAAAGTTCTTGAAGCATGTATACACTTCCAAATCTATCCAATGTCCTTGACTCCCTGTTAGGGGGATGGATAGAATTCTATTCTGCAAGTTTTCTTCATGGCCACTACCATAACATCTACCAGCACTTCCTTGCTCCAAAATTCTTCCATCTGGCAGTGTCAAAGTCCCATCTCCTGGGGATGAGCTCAGTTTGGCTCCCTCCATACCTGCCCAAATATTGAATAAATGCACTCCTTGCCAGGCATAGTCACCCAGGAGGTAGATGGGCCAGACTCAAAGGCTTCCAGGAATAGATTGGTCTTGGGAAGGGTCATCAATAGATCAACCACCCCTTTGTTTGAGAATTTCCAGGATGTCTCCAGTGGTGATCCTGGGGACCCTTCCCCCTCATACAAATTACTATCTTGAGTGACTGACTCTTAAGAGTACAAGTCCCTCCTCTTGCACAATCTGTCTTCCTAGGGACTTCAGTGGGATGTTCCACAAAAGTTTCGGAAGAAATGAGAATACCCTGCTGGGGAGCCTGGAGACAGAGTTGGCTGTCCCTGTGGAGAAGAGTGATGAGGGTCAAGCCACAGAATCATACGGGATCCAGAGGGAAGATCAGAGGAGGAACTGTCCACCACACAGGAGTGCACACACTCCACAACCTTGAAGGTAGAGCACCCCTAGGAGGAGGCAGATAGAACCAAGAAGCCAAGCTTGTGGACAATCAGTTCCTCCTGACCAGAGGGCAGTCCACCCAAGGCTGAGATTGGAGCAGAGCTATCCAATGCAGAGACTCCAGAGGAGCAGATACAGCTCTGACAACTTCAGAATTGATTTGCATGCCTCAGAACTGACATGGATGCTTCAGCTTCAAGAGTCATCTGGCTCAGAGCATGTGCACTCCAGAAAACACTGATCCAAGGACTCCAAAACCAAAATCTGGAAAGGAACAGAGATCAGTGTAGTACTGGTAAAGCGCTTCCTGACCTAAAGGGGTAGGAGCTGGAAGATCTCCCATCTGAATCTGTGCTGACAGAAAATTCATCATTCTATCCACATCAGCTTCCATCAGGCTTCTGGAATAATGAGTGTATGAGGCTACAAAAACATCTGTAATGCTGGCATCTCTCCAAAAAAAGGTGAAGGGGACTCTACTCTGGTCAAGGAGGATGCATACCTCACTCAAGGTAAGGGCTCTGGATAAGACACCACTAGATCCAAGGAAATAGAGCAAACATATGCCAGCTCACCAGAAGATCTGGACTTGGATCAGAAGGGTAGAAGACCCCGATAGATCCAATGGCCTCTTTCTGCACTCAGATTATCTGTGAAGGGTTGAGCCCTAGATGATGCCTCTGAAAAGGCATAAGGGAGAAGACCTTTTAGTACAAATGTTTTTGATCATTATCAATGACCACCCTAGGATTGAAAGCCTTGGATGGCAATCAACTTTAAGGGGATTCGGGCCCAAACAATTCATGCACCAACCATGCATATCAGATAAAGGGAGTTTGTGCCCAAATGTGAAATTCTGTTTAGTACATTTTTTCATAAGGAGGTAGTAAATTATATTTGTCAGGATATGAAGAGAGTTCCAATGACAGTTTTTTCCTTGTGTATCTGATTAAGCAGATTTGAAATGTTCACCCTAATGCTCACTGCTTTCTGGACACAAGGGTAAGGTGTAAGAGTACAAACCCCCCCCCCTCACTAATGAAAGTGTAAAACATTTTTCTGCAGCTTTGGGATATTTAGAATTGTTTTCCAATTTATTAAAGCAAAGTATAACACAAGTTACAATTTAACTAAAGATCATGAAAGTGTAAAACATTTTTCTGCAGCTTTGGGATATTTAGAATTGTTTTCCAATTTATTAAAGCAAAGTATAACACAAGTTACAATTTAACTAAAGATCAATGACAAGTTTGGTTATAAAATCCTCCGATAAGAAAAACAATTGATTAAATTATGGTTATGAATTACAAGCAGTATGCTAAAAAGTGTATGACTATGAAAGATGCAACACTGAATGTTGTAATGAAGCTCTTGAATAGCATCAGCAGTTATTAAATAAGGGTTTAAGATTAGGCTACTTTACCAAAAAAGGTTTAGAATCGCTGGTTGTGGTCTAGCCATCTTTTATTGCCTACCAAAAGTCCACAAAGGTTTAAATAATTTGACAGGGTATCCTATAGTATCTGCTTGTAGATATTTTCTGCATGAATATCTGTTCTTTTATTTAAAGAATTCCATATGGTTATTAGGGACACAGGATTTTTGGATAAAAGTTCATATTTGAAAAGGAGGACGTGCTGGATATGTTTGTATATTTAACATTCAGCATATGCGTGGGATACAATCCTTGTATGTAGGGGACAATCCTCTCTAAAATTATAGAAATTGTTCAAATTTGTCTTAATTTTTTTAATGAGATTTTTCACCAAATTCAGGTAATGGCAATAGGAGGTGCCTTTTGCTTCCATGTGTGCCAGCTATGGCCAGGTTTGAAATAGAGCATTCATACCAACATATTTAAGGAACATGTGGTAGGTTATTTTTGTTATATAGATTTAATTTTTTTATTTGTAGGGGGTCAGAATATGGTTCTTGATTTTGTAACAAGTTTAAAAAGGAATAGATTTAATTTTACATTTGATGGTCTTTAGTTAGGAAAGCAAGTGACCTTTTCAGATCTTAATTTGAAGGGTTTAGATGATGGAAAAGTCTACTTCCATTTATAGAAAAATGGGGAAGGGGGCATGTTCTTACATGAAGTAGCTGTCAACCCACTCATCTCCTCACTGTCATATGAAGTTTTGCACCTTATGGTTGAGATGTTCATTAACAGGGGTTATAGTAGAGAAAAGGCTATGGACCCACTTCAGAAAGTTGCATCAAAATGTAATAATGTTGGTAACAGTGAGATACCTTTGATAGAGACACCAAAAAATACCAGACCAAACAGTTATGCTGGTATCGGTGAAATAGTTTTTCCATTTACTAGATATAACCCACATAGTGCTTCTAACAGACATAGGGAAAAGAAAAGGGATGATTACTTTGTGACCATTTATAATGTCCTTAGTGAACAAATTGTTAGGCTTTTGAGATTTTAAGTCCTACCCCCTGCATTTCTTATAAAAGAATAGTTTAGCTAATATCATAGCAAGTTTATTTTACCAATTAATATTCCTAGCCAAAGGGCACCTTTCAGTGTGGCAAATGTTAAACATGTAACCAGTTTTTTTTTAATTAATTGGGTTAAATTTAATTCCATTCAGGAGTTTTCATGCAGCACTGAAGATGTGTTTTGAAATGTCCTTGTGATTCGTTCTATGTGAGCGAAAGCCAAAGGGCTTTCAAAATTAGGTTTCAAGAACTTAGAGACATTAAATATATGCTTGGAAAGCCCTTTGGCTATGCATTTAAACATTATCAAATCAACTCTGCTTTATTAAAAGGCTGTGCCCTCAAACAAGCAATAGTGAAAATAGGTGAACATGTTCTTGTTAAAATTAAAATATACAAGGCTTTCTTGTATAGGGGTACCTGGAGGATTAAATGAGTGCAATTGGAAGTACTTTATGAATGCAATAGAGTGCAATTGGAAGTACTTTATGAATGAAATAGATGTTTAAGCGTTTTATTGTATGCGACTATATATAGTGGATTTTTGTATTGTACATTTTACTTCTTGAAGGCGATTTAGCCAAGGCACAAGTGGTGATTAAATATTTTTTTTTTAATTTTGGTTGTGGCTATCATTACTATTTGCTCTT
Source organism: Protopterus annectens (assembly GCF_019279795.1). Lineage (NCBI taxonomy): Eukaryota > Metazoa > Chordata > Ceratodontiformes > Protopteridae > Protopterus > Protopterus annectens. The sequence goes on from NC_056747.1 coordinate 637,273,921, forward strand.
TGTGTGGTTTTAAAATGAAAATTGAGTTTAAAAATTGGGTAGAAAAGGATAGGACTGCAAAATTGGAATTTAGAGGGGCTGACCATGGCTAAAATATTGCAGAATAAGGGCAATCTCAGAAGAGGTGCAACTACAGAGTACTAGAGAAAATATGCACATGTTCAGAAAGATTGCTGTTAAGCAACTATTTAATGCCAAAGCACAAAACCCTTTATCATGACTTGAACAGAAAGCAGGAAAGAGTTGTGGCCAAACTTGGGGAACCTACATGAAAAATAACCACAGATCCTTTAAAAGTATGAGATTTCAAAAATTTTATGAAACTCTGTATATAGCAAAGATGTCAAGAGCACAAATAGAAATATTTATGGAAGACAAGTATTCTAAATATTCGTTCCTGGTGTTCTGTAATTTGTGTATATTGATATAGACGGTTAGCTCATACTATTATAATATCTAATTTTGCTATTTTCATTATGAATGTTCTATATCTTCCTTGTATAACATGTATATCTTTGGAGCTTTTCTCCCCAGGCCCCCTCTGAAAATGGGCTACCAGCCCAGTTGGACTATCCCGGTAAACAAATGAAAAATAAAATAAATTAAGACCAGTATTCCAAGGTTCCAGGTAGAGGAGGTTCAACAATTAACAGCTGAAGAAAAATGGCTATGTATGATCAATTTGCAAGAAAGTCTCCAGAAACAGATTGTATTCCTAAAGAAGTTGGAAGGGAAGACAAAGATCTGGAAGGTTTTGTTTAATATTTTAAAAGGCAGGGAGGCACCAACATCTTGGAAGAAAGCTGAGGTGACCAATACCTAAAGATGGTGAGAGACCATCGGACCTAGCCTCATAGACCCCTTTCAATTTTAAGCCACAATTACCAAGGGTTTGTCTAGACTAGATAAAATAGCAAAGTTGTCAAAATTCATATAGATCAGCGTTGTTTTGTGGACAGGAGGCAAACATTTGAGAACATTAACAGAGCAATGATCATCCAGAGGGAAGCAGAATGCAACAAAATACTGCTATTAGTGGGTCTTGAAGCAGAGAAAGCATTTGGAGTAAACTGGGATTTTGGGAGTAGAACAGAAGCACGTGTATTCCCTGATAAAAGGTTAATTAGTAGGACAGTGGGAGAATAGAGAGGGGATCAGAGGCAGTAATTTAAGTGGGAGGCTTCCTCTAAGTGTCTAAACCAGGCATGGGTGTCCTCTTTTCCCTTTATTTGCTCTATGTTTAGAGCCACTGGCACAGAAAATGGACTAGAATTCAAGGTTACACTTGGTATGGTAAAGAAAAGCTGGCTTTATTTGCAGATATTTTGTACCAGATAAATCCAGAAAAATATTTCCGTGTTGGGGAACAGACAGTTTCAAGTTCATGCACCCACACATGAATTGGTTCAACAGAAACACATCCATGGGGACACTATCAAATATTTAGCAGTATGAATTAAAAGATCTTTAACTGCCATAACAGAAGCCATGTGGGAAGAAACTAAAAGGTAATACAAAAGCTGGAAGCTCCATAACAGAAGCCATGTGGGAAGAAACTAAAAGGTAATACAAAAGCTGGAAGCTCCATAACAGAAGCCATGTGGGAAGAAACTAAAAGGTAATACAAAAGCTGGAGGCTCTTATTTATGGATATTAAAATACAAAGTGAAAAATATGTTATCCCTTTAGTTTTATGTACAGGTCAGGCATTTTTATATTTTTTATCAACCATAGAACAAGTTGTGTACAAAGTTGAAGGAATGTTATCAAAGAGGGTAAAGTGGGATAAGCGGATCCTTCCAAAAACGAAGGATAGGATTACCTGATTTGAATGGATATTTTAGAACCAAACAATTAAGTCTCATATGCATAAACACAAGCAGAAAATTATAAATTCAAAGGGGAAAGGGATTATGAAGCAGAGGGGAATTAAAGAAATGACAGATGGATTTTGGATGCAAGATTCTTAAAAACTGCCGTACATAGTTTTATACTCATAAAGTAGCAGAAAGTATTAGCAGCAACACACAAAACATGCTGTTGTATACATGGATTTCTTTGAAAAGAGATTCTTATATCCCACTGAATTTTTTAAGCATAAGGTAGTTCTATACAAGCGCTTCATTGATGATTTAATCTTCATTTGTAAGGGGGATATGCATGAATTTTGTGACTTTTTTGAAATTCTGAACGACAATGAACATAATCTTTTATTTTCTTATGAAATGAATAGAAATGAAATAAATTATTTGGATCTAACTTTATTCATAAGAAACAATGTTGTTGAGTTCAGACCTTTCAGAAAGAGCACGTCAGTTAACATGTTTTTGCATACTTCTAGTATGCATCCCCCTCATTTGCTGAAAGCTTTACCTTTTGGGGAATTTAAAAGAATTAATCCACATACTAGCATGGAGTGTGAGTTGGGTTATGAATTAAATGAGGTCTATTTGAGACTAATGGAAAGAGGGTATGACAAAAAACAGTTGTTAGATGTTATGGATAAAGTGATGAACAAGGACAGACATCCTATAAAGTTTAAATCTGATGTTTCTGGTCCCTTAAAAAAGGAAAGAAATGTGGAGGATATATTTTTTGTGACAAGTACACAACTTTTTCTGAAAAATTAGTTTCTTTAATTAAAAGATTTTGGTACTTGGTCAGTGAGGATGAAGGTATAGGTGAATTTTTTCCATATCACATTACATTTTCATTTAAAAAAGGAAAAAATTTAAAGGATATACTAAACAACAACTGTTGTAGTAAAAAAGTTCCCCGGGCCATTAGTGTAGGAACATTTAGATGTAGTTCTTGTAGTCTTTGTGATAACCCTATCAATAACATCAACCATACCCCTAGGCATTACTTTAATTGTAAATCTATTGGGGTAGTGTATGCTTTAACTTGTAGTTGTCATAACACTTGGTATATTGGACAAACCAAGAGAATGGTCAGAGTCAGGATTTTGGAACATTTGAGAGATGTTCGAAATTCGAATTTACTTAGCCCTGTAGCCAAGCATTTTTTGGAAATTCATGAGGGGAAAGTTGACAGCTTAAAATATGGAGTTCTAGGGAAGCCTTTTATTAATAGTGGTGAAAACATTTCTAATAAACTACTAGAGCTGGAAACTAGGATGATTCTGAAGTTCAACACTTTAAAACCTTTTGGTTTAAATTTAGAATTGGGCATTTGATGGAGTTTAACTATTATACAATACTTGGAAATAATTCTATAAATAATTTATAAATATTGTATTTAATTTGTACACAAGTTTATGAAGAATGTATTGTCTTAAAACATGTATTTGTGATATTTATTATTATTCACAAGGTCACTTTAAATGTTTCTTCTTTTTGTGACATTTATTGGAAAATTGATTAATTGATTGTTTGAATATTTATTATAAAAGCTGACATTGTGCAGCAATTAATTGTGATCCTTGAAGGCGAATTGCCGAGGTACCAGATCATTTCACATTAAAGGAGAAGAAAAGTACTGGCTGTTTGGTGTGTTGCTGCTATTTCGTTCTTTTGTTGCTGTGTGCTGCTATTTCGTTCTTTTGTTGCTGTGTTTTGCTAGCAGAAAGTATTCTCAGAACTAAGCCAACAGGGTAGAGGGTTGGTATAATGGTTAAGGTGTTTACCTCACACAAGGTACAGGGTTTCTCACCTTTACAAGGAAAATTGGCTAGGCTTTAAATGGCCCACAAGAGCAGCTTGCCTAGTATTTGCCAATAGAGAGGACTGCAAATAGGGGTACACAACAGGAAAGAGGGGGCTGAAATTTACTAGAGAAGCGAGACAAAGTATTGGGAAGCAAATAACTAGAAAGGGGAAGGTAACAGAATGGGATGAGGCTAAGATAATATTTGGGCTGCTGGCTAGAGAATGCCCTCCCTTGTTTTTCTGCCTTTCTAAGCTAGTTTAGTCCAGTTTTCAGGTTAGTGTTGAATTCAGGACTGTGTTACAAGTTTGTGTTTGCCCATACCTTACTTAGACTGAAGGAAGTTTCTCTGTTCACTGTGAGAGGGAGCTTTGAGAAGCCTATCTGTCCCTGGAGGAGTGGTTTCTGCCCAGAAATTAGTAGTTTATTGGCCATTTTGGGCTAATTTTCATTTCTTTCATTTCCCTGCTATAAAACCTGCATTTGCGTGGTTTTGCATGCCAGGCAGTGCCGATTAGCTAGGGTACAACTATTTCCAGCTCCACAAAGTCTACTCTTCAATTTTTCCCTTGGAACTAGACAAACTTTCAACCTAAGCACTCAAATCATTCACTTCTCATCCCTGCACTTGTCCAAAACTCATAGTAAGCACTAATAAACCTTAGCACTAGACCCACCTATACTGTAGAGAAGGACAAGGCTCTCTATTCGACCTTACCAGCCAATCAGTAAAACAGTTCACTGTACCCATCCAGGCATGTCTAAAGGGCAGTTTCAGGTGTACTCGCCAGTCCAACTGGTGAATCTGGACATTTTGAGGCAATGTTACAATTGCCTCTTGTGCACAAACAACCCTCTCCTCCTTCCACCAAACACTAATGCATGCTAGAGATGCAATTATACAGCCAAACTGGAGGCGAAGCTCTCTCAACCAAAGACTGGACCAGGAAGTCAAGAGAAGGGAATTACTTGCATCACACCACCAGTGTCACAGACCTATAAAACCAGCACTGGCAAAAAACACACAAATACACAAACGTACTCAAGAGGATCTAAATAAAAACCTGCAAAAGCAACAGAGACCTCCAAAGCAGACATCCAAGCAACCTCCACCCAACACAAACCATGAAACATATTTCACAAAAACCAGTGCGCGACACAATCACAGCCCTTAAGGAAAAATAAAATACCCAGCACACTAGTAATAGGTGACTCTATAGTCAGGCACACTGACGTCCCACTCACTAGGCTGAACAAGAAGGTTACTGTTAGTTGCCTGTCGGGTGCCAGGATTCACCACATAACACAAGTACTCGGGTCACTCCAGAACAAGTACAAATATTACTCTGTCATTGTCCAGGTTGGTGTGAATGACCTGAGCCATACCTCCCTGGACTACATGAAGAGAGACATGGAGGAGCTCTCCGATCGCATAGCACAGGCTGGTATGACCCTGAGTAGCATCCTGCCCTCACCAAGAATGATACCACAGTATAGAGAAAAAATCATCAATTTCAACAATTGGCTAAGCTTCTGGTGTCATTCAAAGGGGATCCAGTGTCTGTCAGCCTGGGATGACATGCTCGACAAGCTACGCTACTTTGCTAGAGACTACTTGCACCTGTCACCCTTAGGCTTTCAAATACTGGCCAAGGCTCTTGCCACCCCCATAGTGCCTTTTTTAGGCAAGGCTCAAAAGACAAACCCACCGCCGTAAATAGCACATGTAACAGAGGGTAATGCTGCTCAATGCCAGAAGTCTAAACCTCAAAATGCACACACTCAGTATGGAGAAAATCTATATATGTGCAGTAACAGAACCCTGGTTTAAGGCTCCAGAAAGCACCCCACCACTACCAGGCTACAACTCATACCATACATTTCGGCCACAAAACCCAGACCGAAATAAGAGTACCCATATTCATCAAGGATACCCAGACCTCCAAGTTAGTGGCACAGCACGATGCTTCAGAGATCATCCATGTGCAACTAACAATGGGCAAAACTGCTATTCAAATTATAGCTTGCTACAGATCACCATGTCCCAGGACCCCCACTCTGCATTCCTGGAAACACTGGGAAACAAAGGTCCTACCAAACACCCTAATATTGGGTGATTTCAATTATCCAAACATTAACTGGGAGAACTACCTCAAGTACAAATTCCCTGGCCCAACATTTCTTAGACTTTAGGAACTCAAACACCCTGGGATCAACTGGTTAACACCCCCACCAGAGGTGACAACATATTGGACCTGGTCATCAACATGGGCAACCGGTGTTTCCACACCGGAGGTCAACCCCTCACTGGTTAGATCTGACCATAAACTAATCACTCTGGATATCCACATTCTGCCACCACCCCCAGTCAAAGAAACCACCGTGAAAAACATTTCAAAAGCAAACCACATTTCTTAAGACTGAGGTGGAAAGTTTCAAAGCCCCCATGCTAAAGGATAATGCTGTCCAAGCTGCACAATCCTTTACTAATGCACTCTACAGGCACCTACAAGATTGCATGGATTGTGCTATCCCAAACAAAACAAGATTCACTCCAAGAAAAGGAAATAGTGTGGTGGACCCCTGCCATAAAGCTATACAATAGGAGGAGGAAACTAGTACAGAAAAAAGAATAAAATCCCAAGAAGGGAAGACATCCCTGATCAGTATCAGCAAGAAACTACATTCCCTCAAAATCATCCAAGGCTAGCTTTGAAAGAAAAATTGCCATGGACTCCAAAGATAACCACAAGGCATTCTTTAGCCATGTCAAGAATCTAAGTGGCAATTCTCAGATCTGCTCGGAGTTGGTGCAGAATGGCACAAAATACAATGAACTGACCAATCTAGCCAACATCCTGGCACAGGTTCAGTGCAAATTTCACCCCCAAAAAGGGCCCATAACTATACCAGAAGAATGTAGTGCCCTTGAAATCACAGGCACTCAGGTTAAAATAGCTCTTTCCAAAGCCAAAAACACAATGGGACCGGACGGTGTCCCAGGCTGTATCCTACATGTGCTCAAAGATGAACTAACCCCTCACTTAAACACACTGTTTAAACTTAACCTCTCCTCAGGCTGCATGCCCACAGAGTAGCGCACAGCAATTGTTATCCCGCTCCACAAAGGTGGAGCCACAATGAACCCCGGGAACTATCACCCTATAAGCCTGACTAGCTCCCAACACTGAACCCAACCCAGTTCGGCTTTAAGGGCAGATCATGCCTCCTAAACCTGGTGGACAGTTACCAAGGGTATAGATAAGGGAAAGTGGTCCACACAGCCTTCCTAGACCTCGCAAAGGCTTTCAACACTATTCCCCACTCAAGTATTATAGACAAGCTCACCAGCCTGAACATAAACTCCTACGTCACGAGATGGGTTGCCAACTGGCTCACGGACAGAACCAACATAAGAGTTGCAGGAGCTAGGTCAGACTCTAAACCCGTTACAAGTGGTGTTACCCAGGGCTCAGCCCTAGGACCACTCCTGTTCGGCATATACTTCTCAGAGGTACAGTCAAGCACAGGGGGACTATGGCTCACCAAGTTCACAGACTACGGCAAACTAGGGCTATAATTGACTGTCCAGCTGACACAGATATCTTCCAAAAGGGTCTCACTAAGACAGATACCTGGTGTCAAAACCATGGTCTCAAGCTAAATGCCAAAAAGTGCATAGTCAACCCTTTTGGAAAAAAGTACCCACAAATTGCCACATAGATGGTAGCCCCCTAAATACGGAAGACATAAGGGATCTGTGGAGCCAAGTAGATAGTAACCTCTCCTTTGATAATCACATTGCGAAAGTGGTTAGAAAATCCTTCTATGTGGCCCACCTAATCACAAAAGGGTTTGCATCCATATCAAAAGAGGTCATTGGACCCCGCAACGCATCACTCAGACCCATCATAGAGTACAATGCCCCATTTGGGATGTACCTTACAAGACACCTGCAACAACTGGAAAGACCACAGAAGTTCCTCACCAATAGGATCACTGGTTTCAAGCAGATGCCCTATGCAGCTCGACTGAAGAGACTCCAGCTGTACTCTGTTGCATACTGCCTACTCATAGGTGATCTCTGCCTGACAAACAAGGCCATGTCCAACCCAGAATTGACGGACATGCTCCGCCTAAAAGGAAAACAATATCCCCTTGAGCCACATGCTCCAGGGATCTAAACCTCACCACAACAATAAATAGGACATGCTGGAGGGATAGATGTCTATCCCAGAGATTTCCCATGCTCTGGAACAAGATTCCAATCTTCATTAGGCAGAGCTTCTCGCTAACCCTCAAGAGAAACCTTGACGAGTGGATGGGAAACTAAGTTTACCCCAGGGATCACTTCAATGGCTCTGCTGGATAGAGGCACAGGGAACTAATCTAAGGGGGCGGCGAAAGCCAACACATTCCAGCTAGGCTTATAAATGCCTTTGGGCAGATAGCCTAGTACATCCCTATGAAACTATTACTAGGGACTAAGAGTACTGGCAAAGAAAAAGGGATAGGGGAATCCTAAGTTGAAGACTTGCTCTGGTAGTTACTTGAATCCAGAAAAGACACTGCTGTTAAAGGGATATTTAATAAGGCATGGCATACAAAATATCACATGGCAACTATAAGAAATCAGGAGATGGTTAGAAAAGATTGGATTAGCAAATTTCAGGGGAACACTGGTGGGACATGGATGGCTCCAAAGTATGCAACAAATTCTAGATTTAGGCGTTTTGTTTGGAATTGAGTAATCTGTGTAATGTTGGACTGAGTTATAGAAAACTTGTTTTGTACAATATATGAAACCAGCAAGATGTTATTTCTTTTATGTCAATGTTTGTCTAGTGTGATAATTTAATAAAAGTTATTCCCGCACTGGAGTCTTTATTCTTCCTATACCAGACTGCAAACCACATTTCTCCTATTAGCAAAACTCTAATCACAGCATTATGATTTAAAGTGCAAATTGGCTACCATTCAGACCAACCATAAGCAGTTTATTCAAAATATTAAACATTAAGATACTGCTCACCACTAAAAGACAAGACTGACTAACAAAGTATGCCTTGAGGGACCCAATAAAAAGGATATTAAAACTTGTTGGACAATGGTTTAAGACTACTATGGGGCTGAGACTTTTAGCTCTTTCTAGACTTGATCCTGCCACTTCCAAGTGAGGTTACAAATGAAACTAGAAAACAAATCAACTTTAAAAATCACCTAAACAATTAGGCCACTTACACATTCAGAGACGCTGTCTAATCAACTGCCTCAGCAGCATTGCACCAAGTTAACTTGTATTTGAAAGATCTGCATTCTTGGCAATTCTAAATACTGTAAGAATAGTTATTTATAAACTGAAATTGTTTGCTGTACAATTGTTCTAAAATTGTATTGTAAAAACTAGTGTAACTTTACACAGAACTTCTCTCCAGGCCTCCACTGAGAAGTGGGTCTGCAGGAGAGAGAATATACACATATATACACACATACATACATATATACACACACACACACACACACACACACACACACATATATATATGTTGGGTCTTTCAGCTTTTCCCGGTTAGGGGTCGCCACAGTGGAACAACGGTCCGCTAATGATTGGCAGTAAATTTTTTTTTTTACGTGCAGAGTTGCCAGCCCTGACGCACAGCCTTCAAGGAAGGTACGCCCATTCACACACATCTCCACACAGAAGACGCTCTAGTTGAGAATTGAACAGGACAAAGTCCATCTGTGAGGCAACAATGCTACCGCAGCACCACAGTATATATAAAAAAAAAAAAAAATATATATATATATATATATATATATATATATATATATATATATAAAATACATATATATAAAATACATATATATAAAATACATATATATAAAATACATATATATTTTTTTTTCTTCGACCAGCTTGCCTCTTAATCCCACATTTTGTTCACATCTACAACAGGAGGACACTATCTTTATCCAAGGGAGAATTTAAATATCTCAACATCTGGAAGAGAGAATGCAGCCATGCAAACCTCCTCAAAAACACTACCAGCGGCCACAGACTTGAACTAGCATCAGTCACACGAGTTGTGACCTTTGGAATACAATAAACAGTTAAAGCAGCTTTTTCTTCAAAAATAGGTGCGGCTAAAACATTCCTCATATGTTCACAATTTGTCAGCTCATGAAACTGACAATTCTAGATCCTGTTAATCCAAGTTGCAAAAGTATACACCCCCCCACCCCATACCCATCAATTTTCCCATCCTTATCAGAGAGTGTAGGATTGGAATTAACCAAGTGCTTAGCAGCAGTGGGTGCTTAGCAGCAGTGGGATCAACTAAAGCTATAGATCCAGAGTCATGTTTAAGAATAGTGTATAACAATTTGAACAGTGTATAAAGACTAAATAACTATCTGCTTTTTCAGGGGCATTTGGCTTACTATCAGGAAAAATGCAAACAGCAACACATCCTCTACAGCAGGGTGGAATGGGTATAGGTTCTGGAAAGTCCTAGAACAATTAATAGTATTTGAGGGACTGAGAAATCAGTCTACCACTGAATACTGGCACATTTTAGCATCAGTCTCAGAAAAACTCTCACATGAAAGATTTGAAACTGAGCTCTCCTCAGAGTCTGAATCAGAAATTTGAGGGAAAAACTCCATACTCACCCACTCATCTTCCTGTTCAGATTCAGAATCTATAATTTCTTCAGGAAGATTACTCCCTCTATCAAAAACTACTTTACAAGAAGTATCATTAGCCTGAATTAAACCCTGAACCATATCCAGTAAACTACTACACTAAAGAAATCCATAAACATTCATTTAGCTTTCCATTTTGCTTTGATAGGAATAGGGTCAACCATGTTACTAGTAGCAGGGGATAGGCACAGCATTCTGACAGAGAAACCTTCCCTGTTCCTTCTAGGAATAGTGGCTCTCTTGCCCACTGAGGGAACCCCCGACAGCCACAGAGGATGTGGCTATCCCCCAGTCCATAGTGGCTGTAGGTGCTATACCAGAGGAATCTGGGGTAAAATTAAATGGATGTATAACAGATTGCCACAGCAGAGTTACACACCCATGGGTGAGGCAAATTGCTAGCCAGCCATGGTTGCCAAGGCTGTTTAACTTTCTTCTGGCTGGAAGGACCAGACACGGGACTGGTAATCTGCTCCATGATAAAATTGGTGCCTCTTTCCTGGGGAAGAAAGTACAGTTGTGTACACTTACCATAAATGTGGATGTTGAGTATTCACTGTTGCAGTCATCACATTTGGGTTATCCCTGCCAGGGTACCCCTCAGCCAGCCTGAATACCAGAGGCTTAGTATTTCTGCATCGGTTGCTGTCACTTCAGGACTGATGTCAGATCAAGGCAGCCGTCGCCATTACATCAGTTTTTCTTGCCCTAACCTGTTAGGAGCCTCCAAGTAGGACACAGGTTCTGGTGGAAGAACCCCACCAGAAAAAAGTAAATACAAATATGTCCCTTGTAAGGAAATTGAAAAAAGGGGGTGGAGGGAGGGAAAGCAGGACAGCAACAGTGAATACACTCAAGCATCTACATTTATGTAAGTGTACACAACTGTACTATGTTCTTAGCATTTCATTGTTGTAGTCATCACATTTGGGTTGATTCCCAAAGCGGAGGAACTGGGTGGAGGCAGTCAAGGAAACCAAGGACAGGCTAGGATGCCCTGCAAGTCTGCAAAGGCAAACCCTGCCCCAGACTTAAAGAAAGGCAGGTGGTAATGTTTGGTAAAAGTGTGAACAGATGTACAGTTGGCAGCCTCCAGTATGTTCCTGGTGGGGAGTCCTCTGAGGAAAGCTGCAGAGGTGGAGGCTGCTCTGGGGAAGTGAGTCCTGACCCCCTTGTGGGGAGGCTTTCCATGTTATAGTAGAAATGGATGCAGTGTGCTATCCATTTGGAAATTGTTTGGAGATGGCTTTGTCTTCTGCCCATGTACCAAAGTTAACCAGCAGTTGATCACACTTTCTGGAGGATTTAGTCCTGTCTAGATAGGATCTGAGCAGTCTGTGCACATCTAGAGTGCAGGATCCTTTCCCCTTTGTTCTGTGGATTAGGGAAAAAGTTGGGTAAATGAATAGATTGGTTGAGAGCCACACTGGAGGCCACTTTGGGCATGGATGGGTTAGTCCTGAGGGGTACCCTGTCAGCATGGATGATGAAGGGTTCCACAGCCATGGGCACTTGCAGTCCCGAGACTCTTCTGGCTGAAGTGATGGCCAGAAAGAAAGCAGTCTTCCAGGAGAGAAATTTTAGCTCTGCAGAAGAAGCTGGTTCAAAGGGAGGCAGGATGAGCTTTTCCAACACAAGGTTAAGCTGGAATTGCTGCTCTTCTGGGTGCCCTCAAGTTGCTAGCCCCTTTTAGGAACGGTTTGATCAAGGGGTGTGAGAAAAGGGGCTGCTCAGTGGGAAAATGAGCAGAGAGAGGCATGAATGTTTAAGAGGAAAAAAAGAGGCCAGTGTGTAGGTGGCCAGCTAAGTAATCCAGGATGAGAGGGAGGGCTGTGCAGTATTGGCTCCCTTAGCCTGAATCCATGTGCAGAACCTTTTGCATTTGTCAGCACAAGACTTTCTAGTGTTAGGGCATCTGGCCTCACGTACAACATCTAGAACCAGTTTACTGAGGTTGGCAGATTGATCAGGGGTTGGGGAATAAGCCAAGCTACCAAACTTGAGTGTTTGCAATTGGGAATGCATGAATTCCCCTTCCCTCTGCATCAGGTTTGGAATCTGAGGAAGATTCCATGGTGGCAGTGGAGACAGGCCGCACAGCAAGGGATGCCAGTGCTGATGAGGCCAGTCTGGAGCTATAAGAATTCTCCTTGGTTTTTCGTCCTTTATTTTTGAGCAGTACCCTGGGGATGAGAGGTAGTGGAGGAAAGGCATAGAGTGATAGACTGACCCAGGGGAAGGACAGGACACCCACTTTCCAAGTCATGCAGTGATGCTCCCTGGTGCAGACTTTGCTTAGCTGATGGTTAGTGTGGAGGCAAGAGGTCAACCTTTGGAGTGCCCCATTTCCGAGTTATTAGGGTGAAGGTTCTTCTGTTTAGCTGTTACTCATGTGGGTCCAGAAGATTTCTGCTTAAATCGGTCTGCCAGAGTTTAGAAAACCTGGCAGGAATTGTGCTAACAGGTGGAGTTGCATGGCAGAGGCTGTGTGCCAAGGGGCATGGCCAGTCTGTGTAGAGAGTAGGAGTGAATCCCTCCCTGCTTGATATACCACATTACAGTGGTGTTGTCTGTTTTGATCAGAAGAGCCCCTGGGGAAGAGAAGTGGCTTGAAAGCCATCAAGGAGTGCTGGACAGCCATCACCTCTTTTTGGTTGATGTGCAGAGAGATTTGCTGCAGGCTCCATTGGCCCTGTATGCACCTGCTGTCCAGTTGTTCACCCCAGGCATAGTCTGATGCATCTGTGGCGAGGGTCTGGGTGGTGGAGGGTGGTGAGAAATGTAGTCCCTTGTCGTGGGAGAACGCTGTTGCCCACCCAAGAAAATATTTTCTGAGGCAAGGAATTATAGGTGTAAGAGGCCCCATATCTTGAGCATGTTGACAAAGGCTTTTTAGGTGCCATTGAAGTCTGGCATATGGAATGAGTAGTATGCAAGATGCCACGAACCCCAGAGTTTGCAGGATCTTCCTTGTAGATATCTGGGGTCTGGTGGCTATTCAAGAGAAGTAGGCAGTCAGGAAATGTTGCTTTTCTGGTTAAGGAAATCCATCTGAGATGCTGTGTCTAGATTTGCTCCCAGGAATATAATCCTTTGGGTGGGTACCTGTTTGTTTTTTTTCATTGATTGTGTACCCTAGGGAGGTTAGTAGGGACTTGAGGCCAGGTGCTTGAGCAGCTTTTGCTGGCTGTCTGCCTGAATTAGGCAGTCATCTAAGTATGGTAAATCTGGATAATCCTTTTTGTCTGCAAAAGGCAATGGACGGAGCCAGACATTTTGTGAAAACTCTGGCAGCAGTAGATGAGCCAAATGGAACTGCAGAGAACTGAAAGTGGTGATATCCTGCTCTGAAACGGAGATATTTCCTACATGACTCACTGATAGGAATATGGAGGTAGGCCTCTTAGATCTAGGTTGGCTAGCCAAGCATCCTTTGACCATGTGGAGCAGCTGCTGCAGGGTGAGCAATTTTGAAATTTGGGATCACCAGGAAGGTGTTTAGAATGGATAGATAGAGGATTGAAATTTGGGATCACCAGGAAGGTGTTTAGAATGGATAGATAGAGGATTGAAATTTGGGATCACCAGGAAGGTGTTTAGAATGGATAGATAGAGGATGGGGCACCAGGTGCCTTCTTTTTCTGGGTACCAGAAAAAGTCTTTAGTAGAAACCTTGCCTCTCTGTTCTGCAGAAATGTGCTCTACTGCCCTCAGAGAGCAGGGGTAAGAACTTGCTTTTGCACCTCTGCCCACTGGTTTGGAGGTAGATCTGGGAACCCTTTTGGGGTAGAAAAGGTGTGGAAACTTAATTTGTATCCCTGGGACACTGTTGAGAACCCAGCGGTCATTGGTAATGGTGTCCCAGGTGCTTGCATGAAAGGATTTTCCTCCTAGGGGTAAGTGAAGGTGGACAGAGGGAGGGGGTGAGGGAAGTGAGTCATTGTGAGTTCTTACCATAAGGGGGTGGCTTAGAACTCCCTGGTTTTGAAATGGGGGTAGTCCACTGCTTAGATCTCTGCATTCCCTGTGGCTGCTGTCTGGGGGGGGGGGAATCTGGTTCCCCGGGGCCTGGGCTGGACTGGCTTAGAGGGAGCACTAAAAGAAAGTGCTTGGTGGGACAATGCCAGCTGGACCAATAAGAAATCCTTAACTGTCTGCATAGATTTTGCTTTTTTTTACATCTTTAAGACCACTTCTGCCTTAAGTTGTCTTTGTGCAAGTGGGCATCCAACAATTTAGATTTGACATGGTCTGGTAAGAGCTGCTCCTTAAGACATGCATGCCTTCTCATGACAGATCTAGTGACTGCTGCCCTGCAAGAACATTCTAGGGCATCAAAACCACAGTGGCAAGGTGTGTTTAGTTACTCTACTTGCAGAATGCATCAACTCTTAAAACTCTTATAACTCTGCATTCTGCACAAGCAGGAAAGGATGTTTGGTAAGTTTCAGGGTATGTTGCTGAAATTTTAGCATATGGAAGTAACAATTTAGTGCCCTGATAGCAAAAGTAGCTGAGGTGTATACTTTTTTTTTTTTTTTTTTACACAATCTGTCTAGTGCTCGGGAGTCCTTATCTAAGGGGACAGGATTCTTAGCAGAGGTTGCTTGTAATTTCTCAAGGGCCAAAAGGAATTACTCAGGGTCAGCAGTAGGATTTTTAAAAAGAAATTTGAGAGTCAGGGACTCATAGTACCAGTCTGGTTTTCTGGGTGCAGGAGGGAGGGTGTCAGGAGTCAAGCTGGATTCCAGGAAAATATCCTCCACAACATCCAGGACCGGGGGGGGGGGGGGGGGTGGCCACGGGTCTGTGCTGTGGAAGATCTAAGAATTCCCAGAGTTTGTTTTTAGACAAAGGGTAGTCTTGACTCTCCCATTGGAAATGCTCCCTTAAGGTATGAAGGGTTTCCCCAAAGGAAAAAATCCTCTGGGGGAGAGGTGGAAGGGATGGAATCCACTGCATCAGAATCCTCATAAGTAGAGAGGTTGCATGTCTTCATATTCAGATGAATCAGAGTCATCTGACTCTTGTTCAGACAAAACTACAGGGGATAGATCTCCCTTCCTTTTGGAGGGGGTAGCTTGGTTTCCCCTGATCAGCATAAGGTCTTTCACCATTTTAAGCATTTGAGACTGAAGCAAGGAAGCAAGTGCCTGAGATTGGCCTGTCAGTTTCTTGGGTGTGGTTCATACCCCTGGGCCTAAGAAACTCTGTAGTTTTTGAAAGAACACTAGTCATGAAAAGCCGGTTTGTGTCGAGAATCAGTAGTGAAGGACTTCCTCGGAAGCCAGTGCCTGCTCAGCTGCTCTGGACCCATCCAACCTAAAGACGACTGCAGGATCCTTAGTTGAAGAGTTGTGCGGCATACTGGACTCTGAAAGGGTCTCTGTAGCAGCCTGCGAATCCACAGAAGTGGGCATCAGGGGCTGCAAAAGCAACTCACTGAGGACTGGAGAACTGACTAGCTTAACAGAAGCGTCATCGGTAGGTTTGGACCTGTGCAGTCTCCATCTTAATCTTTACATTTTTTCAGAAGATCTGCTGTCTGATGGCTTACCGAAGCCACATCAGAGTTGGAGGACTGTAAGCAAAAATATCGAGCTACAATAAGGGCCCGACTCGAGCTACAATAAGGGCCCGACTCGAGCTACAATAAGGGCCCGACTCGAGCTACAATAAGGGCCCGACTGATAGCTTTGGCATTGAACAAAAAAGAAAAGTGACAGCAGGGGACGTCATGGTCTGGGCCTAAACAAGTGATGCAGTAAGAATGAAAGTCTGTGTGGTATTTGCTTTCCACAGGTGAGACCATTGCTAACTTTTTCTGACATCAGTTAGTGCAAGGAAAGGATCCCCAATGCTGACCGGCACTCATGTGAACTGCTTCTGCTTCAGGCTGCACGGCAAGAAAGACTGATGTAATGGCATCGGCTGCCTTACTTTATACTGCTGACATCAGTCCTGAAGTGACAGCAACAGACAAATACCAAGCCTCTGGTATTTGGGCCGGCCAAGGGCTACCCTGGCAGGGATGACCCAAATGTGATTACTGCAGCAGTGAAACACAAAGATCAGCAAATGCCAGTAAACCACTACCAGTCCACAAGTTACTTTGACAGAAAAAATGCCAGTCCTGCAAAAGAAACCCACATAATCTCAGAAACTTTTTTAGTTACTTTACATTACTTTACAACAGACAGAAATAATGAGAGTTCCATTTTAAAATATATGTTACAGTTTTGAGGCAGTTGTTAAAAAGCTTTAAAATAGCTTTCCTAAAGATGAAAGCAATCAGCAAAAAAGAATAGTTTTTTGCCCTCAAAGGGAACTTCTGCACAGCTAAAGAAAGCACAAGCCACTTATGAAAAGCTTCAGAGGAGCGTACTCTTCAGCAACAGTAAAAATCTGAAGGGCTTCACACCTAAACTGGTCCTGGTCAGCTCAACTCAAACTGAGTGAGTTTGGGTGCATGAAGGGTATCCTGAAGCTTTGCTGTTATATCCTTGACTGGATATAATCCATATTAGCTAAGGCTACTGCAGCTGTAAATCAATAAGATGTTCTGACAATACTGCATTTATCCAAACATCTACTTCAAAAAACTCTGATACAAGATGTGCAAAACCACAGCCTTTGGCTTCATTTAAATGTTAAACAACTTGCTTTGATAGGTCCCTTATTTCAAAAGTTTAAGAATTTGCAAACTTCAAGGAGTGGAAAAAAAAATGCCAACTTTGGTGTAACAAGCTGTACTGTACTGGTCCCTCCAAGACCATTTTAGACTTTGCTGACAGAGTTATTTCCACTAGGCCAACAGCTTCTTTAGTGGCAACCCAAGATGGTATTCATACTGACTAGGGGAAATTTGGTCCAGGCACCAGGGAACTTTATTCCATTTAGAAGTGCTGTGGGATCTTTTACATGGAGATGCAAGATGAGGTGGATACCTAGCTACTACCAACTCTGACAGAAGGGCCCTTGGATTAACATTATTTATATATGATATTACTAATAAAACAATATAACTAGTATATTTAGAATGTATATAATTCATATGAATATTTATTTAAAAAATTATAGTATGATCACTTTAAATATATATACAAGTTTTTTTCCCTCCTTTTTTGGAATTAACTACATAACTAATTGATTGATTCAATTAATGTTTATATAAATACTGCCACTGTGCTATATTGAATTGTGATCCTTTGAAGGCGAATTGCCGAGGTACCAGGTCTTTTGGAAAAGAAATAAAAGAAATTTTCGCTGGATTAAGTATTGGCTGTTTGGTGTGTTATCAGTTTACCTACTTTTGTGCTCTTTGTATCGTTTTCTTACACCTTTGCCTGCCTGAACTTTCCAGGATGGAGACCACCGCCGAAATGCAATTTAACAATTTCCTTCAGGTGTTGAAGCACCTACATTTACAAATTACAGACTAACAGTTAGTGTAACTGCTTTAATTTACTATACATCATACATTACTGCACTATGCACCTAGTATGTTATGATATTGAAGAAACACCCATGTTAAACCTAATCTTGATAGTTCTGCACCTTTTTTTGGAGGGAGGCTGCACAAGTCATCCCAGGAACCATATTCTTAGTTTAACTATCCAACAAGCTTATCTGGGGAATCACTGTCGCATGTGAAAACCTTGCTGGAGCAGTACATGCAGCTAAATACACCATGGGAGTTGGATTTAAATGTTTGAGCACAATTTGAAAAAAGAAATGGAAATTATAATCACTGAAGCTATAGTTATGGCCTACACAACTTTAATACTGATTTCACTGTAGAAACCACCACTACAGCATAATAAACCAGTGAATGCCCTCCCACTTATTTGGGATAAAGTTAACTTTTCATTTATATTTCACTGCCTTATACTAAATTCTGTGTTAATCATTTTCAGGACTTCAAGCAAATCAGCTTTGTTCAAAATACCTTTTGCAACCCGGAGTTCCAAATGTAAAGGACCACCATCAGTCACAGGAGGAGGCGGGGCTAAAGTATTGACTCCAATTTTGAGTGGTCTGATATCTTTTCCATTGTACAGACAGCGGACATCTAGTCTGGATTAGAAATTGTGGAAAGTTATAACAAATAGGGGAAAGCATACTATGACTACAAACATCTGGATAGTGGAATTAATCCCTTACCTGTAGATGCTGTCTCTAGTTATAGATCCACTCTCTCCAACAAGCACTTCTTGGTCTGCCACCAATTGCATTTCATACAGAAATGTATTTTCATTCTGGAGATAAAAATCAGAAGTCAATACACTAATTTTGTAATTACTTCAATTCTGCAAATATCTAGCAAGTGGAAAATGGACTACTTTAGTATTATTTCAAAAAGGCTTCAGCATATCTCCCATTCCTTTCACACTAAGGGGCTCCAGGCTATATACCAGGTTAGGACTTGTGATCACTACAATCATATGATTTTATGCTATACTAATTTTGTTCTAATCAAAACATGAACCAAAGGGGACATCATGTTTGCTTCCGTTTCCCACAATGCACTGAATTAACACGAGATCATTCCCTACTTTGTACAAAACTAGTTTAGTATTGGCATTCTAAAGAGCTACCACTTTGTTTCGACAGTATAGCATGTAAAACTTCCAGGAGCACACACTGGTGCGGTCACATTTTACAATACACTGAGTCCCCTCAGCTTCAAAGTAGTGTTTCTATTCAGTAAAGAGCTATAACATTTAGCAGATTTATGGCCACAGAGAAAGATGCTAAGTGCAACTGACAGTGCACATTAAGATCTGTGGCTGACACTTATAGCTACATGGGAAGGAATAGGAGACCTACAAAGAGTCCGTTATACAAAAGTTTTTCCTGTTGCAATAGCCAGGGAAATGCAGTCCTAATATTTGTATTCCTTACCTTTTGTGTGGTCTCACTTGTTTACTCTAGCCAAAGGGGTTTGCTTTGTCTCATTTCTGCCATGTGATTTTTCCATTAGTTTTTGATTTTGTACTTGTGCCTGGGCTCAGGCACTAACAGATGAACACAAGAAAAATATTTGGTCCAAATCCAACATGGATAGAACTGAACAGCACAATTTGTCTGCATGTACCCCTAAACAATCTTTTCAGCCATGACCTGGCCTCTTGTCAAATTCTGAAATTAAATTGCTTCTGGAGTTGTGAAGACTCATTTCAACCAGTACAAAAGTATTAGTGCAAAAGTACAGAGATAAGTACAAATTGTGTAGACAGCAATTTAACCAGCATAGTTAGTCACACAGCAACCATCCTAGCTGAACAATGTGTCCACCATTAAAGTCACACTACCTAGAGTGCTCAAAACTCCCTACACAACAGACACCTGCATACAAAAATACAATTACACTGGTAGACATCCTGCTTAAGTGTCCAATAAGGCAATGTGACAATACACTGCTGAAGCAATAGCATGAAATCTGCAATGAGCTGCATTGCCTTGACTTTACAAGGCAAAGCATTCTATCAATCACTGAGTATGGAAACCTTTACATATCTGCAAATCTTTTGAGAGACCTTAATTCTTATAGCCCTTGTACATCATTTGATATGTGGCAGCCCATCAGTGCTCCAACAGCATTTAAAACTTATGGTTGAGAAATGATGCTGTTTTGTGTGCAGGTTTTCCAGAAGCAGAATTACCACAAACTGATCGCACTATTCGGTATGAAGCCCAAATTTCCTTGCTTTAGGGGGTTTAATAAGGCAGGCAGAAGCAGCTGTTCAGCCACTTCTTGGCTAGTTGACATACCCCTAAATATTGGAAATTATTCTATGTTTACAGAGTGCTGCTCAAAGCCTCAACTTGTTTTGGATCTACAGCAAGTTCTAAGCAATTCAAAACATTAAATTTAGTCCAGGTTATGTAGAAAACAAAAAAAAACTTTACAATTGCTTGAAGTTAATCCAATGTCTCTATTGGGCCTTGATTTAAAGAATGGTTTCCTGTCACTTTATGGCAGAAGTGGGTCCTCTTCTTACAATTCCAGTAACAAACTTTGAGCTTAACTAAATATGGGGTTCAAAGGCTACCTTTATGTAGTACAGGTTTTCAAGAGGAAAAGTCAAACCATTCACCAAGGCTATGAAAAAAATGTTCTAATACTGGTCACAATTTCTGGGGAACTGTGCCACTTGTCAGTTAGTTATGCTACAGCTTTAACTCTTACCGGCAGTATCATGTGAAGCTTCCTATAGTCAGTTCTCTAGAGTGTGTGGACTATTACACTTCTAATTCAAGGTTCATTAGTCCCATCAGAAAAGCCACTTGGGACTTCGTGTGACGTGGAGTAGCTTCTTTCAGTTTTGATTTTCCTCCATCAAAAATTGCTCATAAGCTTATTTACATAATGAGCACAGTACAGGTGTTTATCACTGTTGCAATAGCCTTATATGGAGAAATTACCATGGCGTAGACTGGAAGAGGAAGGATAAGGATCCAGGAGAACCTGAAGAATGCTCCAAGCAAAGCCTGTCCTAGACCCTGAAAAGGAATGTAGTGGTACAAGGCTTTGCAAAAGGTATGCAGAGGATCACATTGCTGCTAAAACACTTCTAAAATCTTAACCCTTTTCAAAAAGTTACAGATGAACCCAAACCTCTGGTAGAATGAGCCCTGATGCTGCCTGAAATTGCCATGTCATGGTGGGTATAGCAATAGCAGCATGAGTCTCACTTTGAAACGGTCTACAGTGTTTTCTGGTTTTCACAAGAAATCATCATGTAAGATTTCACTCAGTTAAGTATCAGAACTGTTTGGAAACTTCAAGGAAGAGTAACCTTACTTCCACTATTAATTCTAGAAAGAAAACAGGGAGATTGATAGCTTGGCTTAAAGTAAACTCAACCTATACCACTTAAGGCATAAATGAAGTATTAGTTCTCAAAAACTCTATGGAGAATGAGAAGGTTGACCCCACCATGGGAGCTTGTGACTCAGTCTTCGTGCAGAGGTTACACCACTGAACAAAACTGTTTTACACAAGAACTTCAATCAGGCCGATGAGCTGGTTCAAATGGGGCAACAGTTTATCTAGCACAAAATTAAGATCCCAAGGAGAAGATTTTTTTTTTTTTTTTTTTTTTTTTAAGGCGGCTTATGTAATAACCCTTTCAAAAATATTTTCAAGTGGAGTTTGCATTGAATGGGGGGGGGGTTCCATAGGCAGACATACTGAAATGGCCAGTTGAACCTTGACCGAGTAAGATAGCATCTCACAAACACTGAAGAACCAGAGGAACATTTGCCCTGGATGGGTGCTGATTCTTTTATTAGAACCAACTAAAAAGCTTTCCATTTGCCATTCTCTAGTAGCAAACTTTCTTGCCTCCATTAATACCTGCTGCATGCCTTCAGAGAAGAGGTACCTATAAAGGCATAATTTAAGGCAATAGATTTGGTGCTGGGGTGAATTACACACCTGGTCTTACGAGAGTAAATCCAGTTTGTGAGGAAGCTTGTGGCAATTGTCCCTGGCTTACTCCAGACTAGAGAATTACTGCTGCATGGACCAGGGAGTCACAATAATCTTACAGGATTCCTTACGACTCTTCAAAAAATGGCTGGGAAGGGTAGAAAATCATACAACATTCCTTTCCAAGGTAAAGAAAATACATTCGTTTTCCAGGCCTTGCATGGCATCTTGGAAAATGTTGTCATCTGATTGCTGAAAGCAGAGAAAGATGCATTAACAGGCAACTTCCATGAGACCAATCCATTAGTTAGTGCAAGCTGAGCTGACTAGAGAATGGTATAGGCACCATGCCCTTAAGAGCTTTCAAGCCATAGGGGAGGCTAAGCTCTAAAAATGTCAATACTAAAATACATCACACCCTAGCAACAAAAACATAAAATAGCAACTGCAGCAGTAATCATTTGAATATATACTGTTATGGCAAGTTTACTTGCACAACCGGATTATGGAGGAAATTCACAGACCTCCCCATTCAATTTCTATGCATCAGGATCTACCCTGGTCCTGCTCAGTTTGTCTGCCACTATTTTGCTCCGATGCTATAGGATGCCTGTACAGCAAGACTGTGCTGAAAAGCTAGCCTGCCAGAGGGCAAGCTCCATTTCCCTCGTTTGAGTACTCCCATTACTATGATCTGGTCTATACACACTTGAAGAGGTCAAGGAGATGACAAGTGATTGAGAACAGAGTGCATTTTTTTAAGCGCTGACATCTTGTATGTGCACACATTTTGGTTTGTCTTTTCTGTTCAAAAGACTGCACTTTTATCCCCAAAGGCACTGCTCCCCAAGCAATGTCAGAGTCTTACAGACAGTGCTGGCTCCTAGGAAAAAAATGGAGACACGGATTCTGATAAGTCTCTCCACGAGAAAACAAAACTCCCTTTTCACAACCCCAAAACTGAAATCCAGACCATCTGGGGATGTTGGGACAATGGATTTCAGGCACTACTGATTTTTCTCATGTGGAGTCTTGCTAAAGAAATCATGAGAATCACAGGAGAAGATGCAGAGTCCTGAGAAATTCCCTGGCAGAAGTAGCCTAACTGGCATAAGTCAGAATAGATAGATACACATTTCCAGTTGGGGGGGGGGCTCTGAAATGAGGTACCTAGGAAAACAATTCTGGGGAAGGAGTCACGACTGATGCTGCTTAGGAAAACTCAGATCTGTGCAGGAGGTCTCACCCAAGGAAGAGTTTCTAGAAACTTGGAAATATACTCTACAAAGATGAGCAAGTTACCTAAATAAGGAAAAATGTGAATACCCTGTAGCAGCCAGACAATAGGTTCATGAAAAGGATTAAAATAAGAACATGGGTAACCTACAAACTCTCAACCTAAAACAGTTCAGATCTGTTAAAAGGAAGATCCTGTTTACTTAACCTGGCTGACTTCATCAGTAAGATTACTGAAGAAATGGATGAAGGCAAATCAGTACACTTAATATCTAGACCTTACAAAGGCATTTGATAAAACTATACCAGCTAAATGTTAATCCCATGTAGCTTGTTGGATAGTAATTTGTCTCAAACAGAACCCAGGAAATTCAGATAAGCTGCTCTACCCTCCTCCAAACATGTCAATAGCTGCCACTCCGGTACAGTTCTTGGGACATTCCTCTTTGGTATTTAATTCTCAGAAGTAGAGATCAAAGCTATTGTCAGTGATTTAACTGATCAACTTTGCAGAGAACTAAATTTGGTGCAGTCAAACTCCCCAGATGATGACATGATCCTCCAAGAGGGTCTTTTCCAAACCAATAGGTGGTTTCACCAGTCGAAAAAGTGAATGCCAAGAAATGTGCAATAGTATCTTTTGGCAAAAGTCCCTTGCAACTTTCAGAATGACCACACTGATCTAGTTAGGGACCTGAAAACCTATGTAGACAGTCTTTGATCACCATGTATCCACTATTGTAAGAGTGGGCTTATTCGCTACACTGCACATGACTAACATCCTGGTCTAGGGATGTGATTACACTGTATTCCACTCAACAGGAGAAAGAAGAATGCCCTCTTCAGTATGCATCTGTCCAAACATTATACAAAGCATTGCGAGCATTCAAGTTGTAAGAAAATAAAGGGCCTAAAAATCAAACTATGCAGATCTCAGAGCCCTCAGCGTCATACAGGCTACTTAAAGAGCTCTGTCTAATGTACAGAGCCTCAGACCCCTGTCCTGTCAGACCTACTGCAAGTCCAGAGGGGCATAAATACAAGAAATCCAAATAGCTTTTGGAAAAAAAAAAAAAAAATGTGTATGCATCACAACATACAGTTTTCTCTGAAATGCCCTTACACTACTCAAATATCTGGAAGATTGGATTGGTAATCCCAACTCACCCCAGGTTAGCAACCTTATCCCTCATGGATGCAGTCAACATTACAATGTTCTCATTTCTAGATTATTCACACTGAAAGTTTAAGAACTAAGCTTCATGGGAATGTATAACTAGGTTTCTAAACAGCCTCATGGAACAGCCTAGTACGTACTTCTGAACCTACAAAATCAGATGGCAACTGCCACCACAGTTTAGGGGCAAGAATACAGAAGCTCTGGTGTACTGAATGAATTTAGTGGATGGAGGTAAGAGCAGGGCCATTAGTGGATTGGCTTCTTAAGCTGTAGTTATCCCGGGGGGGGGGGGGGGGTAGGGGTTGACAGTCATCCAGATCACACCCAGTATAACACAGGTCATACTCTGATATCAGGAACTTAGAAAGGCAGCACTTTTCTTACCAAAGATGTAACAGTAGAAATGTTCAGACGCGAGACATTCAACCCAAGTGCAATGTATGAGCAAATGCCAAACATTTTCTTACAAAGCATAAATTTGGCATCAAGTAGGGGATATATCAGTACTCATGCCTTTGTACACTTGCTAAGATCAGATCCAACATTTTTTGACTTGTCATTTTTGATTTAAAATTTGTTCTTGTTTAACCTATTAGTCTGCTTCACAACTACCAGTTTCCCGGTATACTGTTCCTGTTAATGGTCTAGATAAGCATACACCATAACCACTGGGAAGGTTGGCTGGAAAGGCAATTTAACAACAATGGGAAGACACCTTTAGTATTTGCTCAGATTTTTATACCCCAAGCAGACTTCATGGAATTTTCCTCAGGTGGATAAATGCTGGGAAGTATGATGGGAAAAGTAGGTAATTGGGAATGTGTGTTTTGGGAATGGAACAATTAGGCAGATTTTTAAAAAAATCCTACAAGTATTTTACAGACCTGGTTTTGAGCAGGGACATAGGCTCAGAATTGGCTAGACAGTATGACCTTACCAAGTTTATTACTAATGGCAGTCAAATTACTATTAAATGTAAAATAAAACAAACTAGTTTTAATTGAAGTACTGAATGATGTACAGGCGATAAACTGGAGGTGGGATCTATAGAAAAGCAAGTTACATAGAAGTAAATGTAATACGAGAATAATACAAGCAACACAAGTGGAGTGAGGTAGAAAGAATGGTAGAACACTTGTACGAGTCACTTTGCAGTTATGATTTAAAGATAATTTACATCCCCTTCTAAGGCTTCAGTTATCAAGGTAACAGCACTTTGAAATACCTCTGGTGCAGATGAAAAATGCAAGTCTTACAACCTGTACCTTCTTAAACAGCATAGTAATTGTACAGTTTGGAGCAGCTTTATCTACCATAACCATCATTATTTGCCAAATACTGGCATCTTCAGTATTCAATACAATTGGCTTGCTTCAAGAATGCAAGTCATATTCTTGCATCATTTTAGACAGTTTAGATGTAACCATAGTATCTGTCCTTCAGTTAACTCAAGATGCAACTTAACTCCCCCTAGTTCAGTTTTAGTTCCCAGTGGTAACGGTACTTTAAGTTTACTTGGAAACAATTCTCCCAGATGGCTTCCTAAACCAATACATAATGATCATGCATATCACTGTTGTCTCTGTGGTGATGCACAATGCTTGCATATCAGTTTGTCTTTGCACAACCTGCTTAGCGATTCCTACCATCTCAAACCAAATGACATGCTTCTAGAGCATCTTTCCCCAGGCCTCTATTGAAAATTGGCTTCGTTCCAAGTTGGACTTTCCCAGTAAACAAATGTTAAATAAAAACTTACATTGGGACAATTTCTAATTTTTGTCATTTAAAAATACAAGATAATATACTCTTGCCTACTTTAAAATTGTAGAGCGTATCCATAAATTCTCAATATCTCCAGCCAAATCTGCCATGTTTTCCTGTTCACATTTCACAGTTTCAACTAATAGCAGCAATGGAAAGCTCCTTTTCAGTCTTCTGTTCAATAGCATGCAAATTTTGCACATCTTTGCAAAATTAAATTTTAACCATTCTGTGGGAAATGATGAATGCTGGATATCTCATGCTTATAGGTACCTAATTTAAGCTTGAATTAATGCTGTAAGAATCTCTTCCCTCCATAGTTGATCCTTTCTGTAGCACACACAATGCTTTAGAGCCACTACAGTTACCACACATCCAGATTCTCACTTCGCCCATTTCACAAATTCTTGTGCCTTTTCCTCAGATAGGTTTTAACCATGCACTATTTTTACCTGTGCCCACATTGACTGCTTTTGATGACCTTGCTCTAAAAACCTTGCCCCTTAGTTTAATAGAATCATGCAGTTCATTGAAGTCAGCCTCAGTTCTGTACAGTAAGCATCTACATTCAATGTAGGACCTTGTGCTTTTGTAGAGAAGCATGTAATTGTTTAGTCCGACTCAAATTCCTATTGTCAGTGCTTCAGTCCCTTCTCAAAGCATATATTTATTGTTAACTTTCTACTAGAAGCATGCAGACATATTGCACACTCAAGCCTCTCCTAATCCACCCAGTTAGGAATTCTTGGATCCAAAGCCTCCCATATTCATCCAAATTATCTTGCAATGCAAAAATGACTTTTTATTCATGCAGATATTGCTCAACATTTAAACTAGATGCATTTGTCTAATAATTGAACTAGACACAGGGTGTTGTAACTTTTATTTAAAACAATCACCAAGATTCAGATTATGTATACCATGTGGCACTTCCTGTAAGTCCTCAGCATTAAAGCTATATGCCACATGTATAACAGAATGTGCAGCAACTGTTTGAAGCTCTACACCAGCTCTAGCACTGCATGCTAATTTAAAGGAACTGTGTTCCCTTTCTTGCACCCCCTGTAATTATGGTACAGCCGTTTCTTATCTTGCATGACATTTGAGTAAGTCCTCCTGAAAGTTTGATACTTGGAGACCAGGCATCTGTGATGGTCAGGTTATCCTGCCACTAAAAAAATGCTGTTTGTATCAGTTTCTTCAAAAGGCCCTTGGCATCAGTGGCAACTGCCTTGATCCCTTCAAAATGCTGAAATGTCTTCTACCTCAAGTTCTCACTACTGTACTAGTGATCAAAACTTTCTGGTACAATCTAGTACAAAGAATCTACTGTCATTTTATGTAATCAATTCCCTGGAGTTGCTCTGGCTTCATATAATAGGTTCACAGGTGTATACTAGGCTAATGGTCCTGGTGCCTTTACAAGCCTAGCCCATAGGATTACCATGGCATTGTGCCACCAGACCTTAGTTTCCAGTGCCGGTTGAGTAAAGCCACTGGAGTGATCCATGGGGTGAATTTTCTATTTCCCATCCACTCAAGATTTCAATTGAAGAGGGCCAGTAAGGTGCTCTGCTTGACATGTATGGGAAGTCTATTCCATAGCATGGACAGTCTCTGGGTTATGAACCCATCCCTCCAGCATGTTCTGCTGATTGTGGTAATGAGGTGCTATTGCATTAATATAGCTCTACATGACTTGGCCCTCTTGTACCTCAGTTGCTCATACCATATCCTCCAGACTCTGCTATATTCTGGTATAAAATAAAATTACTAATTTTACTTCAGCAATTGCCCACAGCAGAGGTTAAACAGCTCCCTATATGCCAACATGGATTGACTGCTTGGTTACAACACTAGACAGATTCCCTCATACATCAGCTCACCCCAAACCCTCCTCTTTCCTACTTCAGGGCTGTTAGTGATTCCATGAGTGGCTCAAGAGCCATCTAGTGCTTTCAATGTCATATTTAGGCATACCATTAGGTGTCTTTGAGAGTCTCCCACTTGGGAAGACTTCAAAGGTGCCTAAATATTTTTGATTCGCCTTTTATGGATGTTTGGAAAGAAAGCTTGTTTAGCCGATTACTATTAGTGGTGTGATGTTTACAGTTTTGTTTTTATTGTATGAATATTTATAATTTTTGCTGTGCTTTGGAAGAAATTCCTTGATACTTCTGGATGATAGAGTCCTGAAATTATGTACTGCACTGACTACCTGCTGTACTGAATGTGGTATTAGTCCCAACTGCTAAATTTAAGTATATGCATACCCTTCCTAAAACAAAAACATCTTAAGAGTCCCATCCGTCATACTCCTTAAATATCTAATCCGATATTAGATCAGTGTCAACCCAAAAAATATCCCTTGCAACAAGTGTTCATTGAGCTGTGCCTAATGTGCTGAAGGGCTGACCAAGGACAGCATTAAGATTAACATACACCATCCAGATTTCATCAAGTTATTCAGTGAAATTTCTTTTAAAATGCAGAAATTAAACAGCTACACATTTATTTGCAGTTTGCCAGGATAGTTCATTGGGCCAAAAGGAGCCCGTTTTCAATGGAGTCCTGGGGAGAAAAGCTCCAAAAAAATATAAATACATAATACGCATTACACACACACACACACACACACACACACACACACACACACACACACACACACACACACACACACACAACAGATCATCTCATAGGAATACAAAGTAAATATGACAAAACAGGTCAACAATGATGGAATACAATCAGTAATACATCAGTATATTTCATTACCAGCCATAAAAACACTTTTTTTTACAAAAGTAGCAGCATAGAGTAACTTTAGTTGGTCAAATAGTTCAATAGAGCTGTGGAACTATAGGAGGCAGCGATGGAGCATTTAGTTCTAGGAGAGTAGGAAGTGGTATTAGAAGGATTAGGATGGATGGGAACAGGAGCACAAACTTAAATGTTAGGTAATAGGTATTCACAATCCTCTTTAGCGGAGTTTTGTATTCCCAATCTGAAGTCTTGAGTATGCATTACAACTGCAAGCACATTTAAAAAGTCCCCCATCACAAAAGCTGCCTTGCCTTTTGCAATATTAACTTTGGATCTTTATAGTTTCATGCCCCCTTCAATATCAACCATGTCCTGAACACATTTCCATGTCCAGAAAAAGTACATTTATTAAAATTAAAAGTCTGCACAGTCCGTTTTTTTTTTTGGGGGGGGGGGGGCACGTTGACTCTAGGAAATTTCTAGGCTATTCCACATTGTTTTCAAGAAATCAGATGTTGCACCCATAGCCACCGCATCATACTCTTGTCGAGGAAAATCCTGTCAAAATATTAACAGCTCTTCCTTCCCACCAATGGGGTTATCTGTAAGGCATTAACATCTCTAACAGTAACGTTAGAACATTTCATATAATTTTAGGAAATCTGACATACACACAGAGGGAATTAACATAAGGAGACTCCATGCAACTATTTGTTCAGAACAATTCAAGTACATTCTACAGCTGAAAAGTTGAGTAGACAAGTCAAAACAAATGAGAGTCTCAATGAAAAGAAAAAAAAACAGACTTACTGGCTAGATATTGAGATGTGGCTCTTCTGAGTACTGCTGTTTTCAGAAGTAAATGGCAAGACCCTGGACTTAAGGTTGTACAATATATGTCTAGAAAGGCATAATGGCTAAAAAGCTTCACAAAAAATTAGCATTAGTGCCCCCTATGAGGCTGTGGCCATTTGGGGGTTGAACAAATTTAATGTACATTAGAACTGTACAGAACCTAAAAAGTTAAATTCTATTTAATCAGTCCATTTGATCCACCTCTTAGGAACAGAGCTGCTCCTCAGATCAATTCCAGCCTTTCACTACTGCTCCTGCAAACATTACCCATAATCTCCTGTAAACCTCCACTTTCTCATCTCTCAAAAGATCTCATTTGTCACTACAGCTAAATGCTCCATTTTAATTTTTTAGTAGTTTTTGTTCTAATTGGTTTCAATGCAGATTTCTAGTGTCTGTTACTACTGCCTTAAAAATTTGTCTCGGCATGAAGGCTATCTGCCAGGATTTTCACAGCCTTGGGGCTTACCTTGGCTTAGCTGGTTAAAAAAAAGGTTTGCTTTTTGTAGGTATACATAAAAATCAGCAAAGTTTTCTACTCAGTTGAGAAAGTAACTTGCTATGTAGTTCTAAATGTCAGCATAAACTGCCACTGCAGGATGCTCATGATAGAAGCAAGTAACCTGAGCACTATAGACTATTGTCTAAAGGATCTGCATACCGCTCCTTGGGCGATAGGAGATCCAATCAATGGTCTTCCCCCTTCAAAATCAACCAGAGGGACAAGAACAGGGATAAAGACAGGGAGAACAAGTACAAGACTGAGAACCAAGAGGCTAGGAAATGCAAGACGGGGGACAACACTTAGACTTATCCCAAGGAACAGGAACAGTCTTCCTCTTCACAAAAGCCCAGATCCCCTCAACTGAAAGACAAATGCAGTTAGGAAAGCCCAAACTGACACACTGAAGAAGACATTGTCCCATTTTCTTCCTTCAAGACCTCCTTTTTCATACTTCTTGAAATACATCAAAATGTAGTACCTCAAATGGATTTGGAACCTATGACGAAAGTTGCACAAATGGAACTGGGCATCATTCTATAACCCCCTCTAATATCAGGGTGGATTGGACTGGCCCCTTCACCAGTGTTCGCACTGTCCATAGTACCAGACTCTGCATCAGTGGCTTTGGAGACAGCATTCCTCCCAGATACTTTCTGTGGTATCAAGAATTCTGGTAGAGAGTTTCGCATCAGACACTTTATGCCAAGCACCTACAGTGCTGAGAGTCTTGAGAATCAAACTTAGTCCCCAGCAGTGTTTACTGTTTCAGCCGACCTGGAACCAATTTCGTGTCAGGGTGCTTTGCATCTGTGGCCATAGCACTGATCTCCATCTTGAGACTGTGGTTCCTTCACAGTACTCTCCAGCACCGACCACCTTTGCTTTGGTTGGGGGTGTCAGGGTGCTTTGCATCTGTGGCCATAGCACTGATCTCCATCTTGGGACTGTGGTTCCTTCACAGTACTCTCCAGCACCGACCACCTTTGCTTTGGTTGGGGTGTCAGGGTGCTTTGCATCTGTGGCCATAGCACTGATCTCCATCTTGGGACTGTGGTTCCTTCACAGTACTCTCCAGCACCGACCACCTTTGCTTTGGTTGGGGGTGTCAGGGTGCTTTGCATCTGTGGCCATAGCACTGATCTCCATCTTGGGACTGTGGTTCCTTCACAGTACTCTCCAGCACCGACCACCTTTGCTTTGGTTGGGGGTGTCAGGGTGCTTTGCATCTGTGGCCATAGCACTGATCTCCATCTTGGGACTGTGGTTCCTTCACAGTACTCTCCAGCACCGACCACCTTTGCTTTGGTTGGGGGTGTCAGGGTGCTTTGCATCTGTGGCCATAGCACTGATCTCCATCTTGAGACTGTGGTTCCTTCACAGTACTCTCCAGCACCGACCACCTTTGCTTTGGTTGGGGGTGTCAGGGTGCTTTGCATCTATGGCCATAGCACTGATCTCCATCTTGGGACTGTGGTTCCTTCACAGTACTCTCCAGCACCGACCACCTTTGCTTTGGTTGGGGGTGTCAGGGTGCTTTGCATCTGTGGCCATAGCACTGATCTCCATCTTGGGACTGTGGTTCCTTCACAGTACTCTCCAGCACCGACCACCTTTGCTTTGGTTGGGGAGGTAGTCCAAAGTATGGCTTTTGTTGCTGCATTCAAGACAAGAAAAGGATCACTACCTCCTCCCCTCCCACACAGGGTACAGCACTTTCACTGGCACTATCTCCACCCGTAGGTACCCCTTCATCTCAGTCCAGAACCATATCCTTTAGAGATGTGCAGATCATGTAAACACTTTTCCATGAAGCCTGACCAGTCACAGCAAGTAGTTCTCAGGAAGCGAACATGTAAAAGAAAAAGGACTTCCACTCTGTTACTGGCAACAGACTTGGATTAAAAAGGGCCCCACAATTCCCTTCTAGAAGATATTACTTCCAAATTCTCAAATTGAACCGATCCTGGCCATCAGACCCACTTTCTCAGAATGAGAAACTGCTCTATGCATACCGCTGTTCCTTTAATTCTTGGGTGGTTTCCTGCGGATCATCTTTACAGATTTGGTCTCCAGGAGGGAAAGGCAGGAACCAGATACTGCAAAGGCTATTCCTCAGGAAACCAGACAGTGCTATATCCACCTAAGGACAGACAGCATGCATCCGAAGGTCCTCCAGTGGATCCCAAGATCACTGCACCAAGAGCTCACAAAATCAGTCCTCCACTACCCATCTCCTAAAGAATCAAGGGCAATGGATGGGAAAGGGAACCTACACTTTGGGTACTTTTGTTTTGAAAGCATTAAAAATTACTTGACTCGTATGAACCAGTTCTAAATGGACCAGGCAAAATGGGCTATGGATGCTCTGGCTCAGCCCATGGACTTAAGTCTAAGTAAATCCAGACCACCGTGAACATCAATCATCCCAGGTCTTTCCAGGAGGCTTTTGCATAATACAACAGAAGCAGCAGCTAGGACCACAGGCTTGACTACATCAATCCTGGCTCTGTCCATATGGCTTTGCAAATGATTTTAAATGCATCTTTTACCAATGCCCCCTTTGACAAGTGATCCCCCAGACCAGAAACTGGTGAAAGTGCAAGCAGGTAGGGAAAATGCTGTCTACTGCAGACATAAGATGCAAGAACTCGGACCTTTTAACAAGATTCATAGGGGTTCCAAATGGCTATGATTTAGGGGATTCCAGACCTAACCCCTTGGACTACTCAGTCAAGGCTGGCCATGAGAGGGGCTCTTTCAGTGGACACCAATTCCCTGATTCAGTAGATCTCTTCAACCTCTGGGTTGAGGGAACCCTTTCCAGAAGGCCAAGTCAACACCCCTGAAGTCTTACCAGACTATATTCCTCTAGAGGCAGTTGGGGTACACTTATCAAACCACCCTTTCATGTGAATGGTGGTCATGAAAGACAAATGTGTGAGAAATGAAGCTATTCCATACCCCCTTTTCACAGAACATTTCCACAAAATCTGCTCACTCTTGCAATTCCACACTGGATGTCAACAGCTCTGCAAAGATTGCCTCAATTAGAATATTCATAGCTTCATAGATTTTGCCCTGCTTCAAGGAAAACTGGATATGTTCCATAGAACTCCAGTACACACAAAAAAAAAGTCCAAGAAGTTTACACTTTTGAATAGGAAACAAAACAATTCAGAGCCTTGCTCTGTGGTCTCAGTCCCTCAGGTGTTCAGCAAGTGCATAGCAGTGGTGGCAGCTCACATGCTACTAAAAGGAATCTGTGCATTCCCATACCGGGGTGACTGGCACCTCACTGCAGTAACCACAGAATCCCTACTAGAAACCAAAGACTACCTTTTACAGCTCTCCCTATCCTTAAGCATATCTGTAAAATTACCAAAAATAAATTCAACCTTCCAATTTTAATGTTATCAGAAGCCACCTAGACAACTTCTTGCAAAGTATGCCTCATCCACTAAAGGACTCTCCAGCATCAGATACAGAACTTACTCCACTAGCAAAATTCATCAGTTTTAAGACAAAGTTGTGGTTAATGGCTATAGCACATGCAATGGTCCACTGTCAAATATGAGGATTCTCTATTGGATTCTTCCCAGTCAATGGTCTCAAATCACAGCTTCATCAGCCACAACTCAATCATGCAGAACTCACTTGAATTGGTGGTCAAATTCACCTCGGAGAGAAAAACCCTTCATTTTCTCCCTCACAGCTGCTGTTCTGATCACAGATGCTTTATCCTTGGGGTTGGGGATGCATTTCTAGGGGAGGACAGCCTCCAACATCCACTGACCTTGAACCAATCTTCACTATATTCTAGAAATTAATGCAGTCCAGTAGTGTTAGAGTTTCAGGTGGTCTTACCTCTAGAAGTCATAGCTGTACAATGTTAGCGGTCTAGTAAAACAAATAAGGGGAACCATGTCTTGCCTTTTGATGAGAGGCAAGTGTGTGGCAATGAACTCAGGTTGCCTTCTCAAAGCAAAAATTCCATCTGGCTATCTTAACTTGCAAGTGGTCTCTAAACCAGGCTGTAGCTCACAAAAATCAATGGAGTTTGCATTTGTTGCAACTTGTTTGCTTCTCCTGCCAACACCAAGTACAAAATTGTGTCTTCATTCCTCCTCTGTAGGATCACCCAGGTATACATTAGTCTGCCAGTGAACCTCCCATACTTGCACCTTTCCTTCTCTCCCCCCAACCAAGTTTCTTCAGAAGGCATCTGCCTGTAAATTTGCAGGTAATCCTCACTGCTCCATGCTGGCCAAGAGATTTGGCTTCCCGTTCAAACGTCTTACCTGAAGTCATCCCCTTGGCTTCTGCTCCTACAGATCTACTTTCTCATCCATCTGTTCACGCTCACTTTGGTATCTACCTTAAGTTAACTACATGGTTAATGTCAAAGAATCTCTCCTTTTCTGATTGGGTAAGTCCATATTCTGCCTCCCAGATAAAAAAAAACAAAAGGCTTACAATAGTACAATGAAGAGATTCTCTACACAAGCCTCTAGTAAAGGATGTGATCCATATCCTGGCTCTATTACAGATGCTTTACATTTCCTGATCTTGCCTTTTGATTAATGCTCTAGTAACTCCACTAGAGTGCAACTGCCTTATTTTGAGCTGCCACCCATGTTTTTAAGACAGTAAGTTAGCTGCTCAAATTGTGTAAAGCCCCTCTCAGGCACAATTTTTCTTGCAATATCCATACTTATGCAGCTATAAAAGGATGTATTTGGGAGCAAAGATTTAAAATACAGAGATGGCAGCCAAGGATATGTGGAAAGATACCAAACAAAAGAGGATACAAAAATTGAGAAAATGGAAGCTCTGTATTATGGATATTGATACAAGCAGTTAAAATGTTTAGTCCATTTAATCTTGTATACAGGTCAGGCATATTTTTATCAGCCAGAGGAGAAGTTGTGGATAGTAAATAAAGGGTTGAAGGATTTTATCTGGGAAGGGAAGACTGCAAGAGTCAAGCGGGATAATCTTATTCATATTGGAACAGGATGGATTGGGATTACCTGATTTGAAGGGGTATTTCAGTCAGAGCAATACAGTTAAGGCTCCTATACATAGCACAAGCAGAAAACTCAAAATAGAAAGAAATTAAACAGGGTGAAGTTAAAGCAACAGGGAGAGACTAGGAATTTGGATGCAAACCTTTGAGAACAATAACCATACAGATTATATTTATAAAGTAGCAAGTAGCCGAAGGTATTCCAACAACCAAGTCAATATGGAAATGGAGAAAGGAGACCCAGCTGATAGGGGTGACTGCAATTAGGGATACATACAGTAGGGAAGAGGGGGCAGGATTATATTGGAGAAAAGTGGCAAAGGAACCAAGGTATTGGGAGCAAATAAGTAGAGAGGGAAAGGTAATAGACTGGGAAGATACAAAGAACTAATTTGGACTGCAGGTTAGAGATAGATATGCATCCTTGATTAGAAGGTAGAGTACAGGCAAAAATAGGGGCTCCTAAACAAAAGACCAGCACTGGTAAAGTTCTTAGACTCTAGAACAGAAGTGGCTATTAAATTAGAACATATAAAATATTGCATAACTAAGAATCAGAAGATATTAGGAAGAATTGGGAAGAGACTAGATAAGCAATTTACAAAACAATGGGGGGTGGTATGCATTCCAACTATGCAACAAAATCTAGAAGATTTATGATCTTTGCCTGGAAGTGTTTGCATAGATATTTTTATACCCCAAGAAGGCTCCAAAGAATCTTTGCTCAGGTAGACAGCAAATGTTGGAGATGTGATGGGGAAGAAAGAAGCAACTGGGAACATTTTCTGGGAGTGTAATGAGTTGACTGACTAAAGATTCCCTGCAGACTGCTCTGTTGGAGATGCTGGGTGAGAAAATTGGAGTGACTAGAAATTGTTTTTTTGAGCTATGATACAGACTTGGAATTGTCTAGACATAGTAAGGCCTTGCCAAGTCTAATTATGATGGCTGCCAAAAAAACAGTAACTAGAAAATGGAAATCACAGTCTAAACTAACTTTACTAGAAGTAAAGATAGTAAGAGATAAAACTGGAACTGGGATCTTTAGAAAAGGGTAGGAGTAAATTACACAGGAAAAAATGGGAAATGTGGGACCACTACATGCAGAGGAGGAACAATGTTTAAAAGAAGGCAGGATCTGCATGAGCTATGTAATGGCTGACTGACAATGACTGGATACATTACATGTATGTTTTCAGCTACAGTTGTGTTGGCACAATTTGTAAGATATGTTTGCAACTGAGATTGTGGAGCTATGATGGTCATTTACATCACTGTGCGAGTCATACATGATAATTTAAGAAAGATGTTTCCTGGGGAAAAAAGGCACATTTCTTCATGACCATTAAAGGGGCCCAATTCTATCCAGGGTTTTAATTTGGTTCTGGAGGCCTTAAAACACACTTTAAAAAGGTTTCCCCAAGTCCTGAAGTTTTTGTCTTTGAAAACCATTTCTGATAGCCATTACTTCAATTCCAAAAATTTCAGAGCTACATGCCTTAACTGCTCATCCTCTCAATATTCTACAGATGGTTTTCATGAGAACCTATTCTACCTTCATTCCCAACATGACTTCTGAAAGTATTAGTTCCTGAAGCTTGCTTAGGTTTCAAAATTATTCCAGTGCAGAAGAACATCTCGGTCATATCTTAGATGTGCACAGACAACTCCAATTTATCTGTACAGAAGCAAACTACTCAGAAAGGATGGTCCATCTTTTGCTCCAAACTGGGTTCCAAAGTTACTAGGCTCTAGATGGCTATACAAATACCCTAGAGTTTGTAACATTCCACAAGATCCATAGCAACTTTTACAGCCTTTTCCAAGAATTCCACCATATTTTTGCAGCAACCATGCGGCTCATGCTACACACCTTCTCTAAACATTAGAAGCTGGACATTTCTAGGGCTAGAGCTGCATTTGGTGCTTCATTTCATACAGGTACAGATTCCACCAGAGATCCAAGGTATCTGGGGTTTAAGCATCAATTACTTGTTCATATTTGTAATTAATCATTCCAAAACCACTGTACAAACTTAAGTCACCATAAAGCTTACAAAATTGCAAAATGTGCTTATATTTGACCTCTGTCTAGTGCAGTTACAGATCAAGCTTATTCACACTGTCAAATGTTAATACAGCTCAACCACTTAGTGCAGACAATTGATTTGCTCATACGAAAACTCAGCTAGATGAACATGGTGATGACAGCATGTGTAATGAGTGGTTGCAGAGATAGTTAGTTTTAAAATATTACAAACATAGTTGTGTTTACTGTGACTTAAACCTAGTTTTAAGACTTGGAACCTAAAGAGTATGACCATTATAAAATGGTATGTGCTGAAGATAGTCATTTACACTTCAGTAAACTATAAGGCTGCCACCTTTTCAAATGCCCAAAGTGGGACATTTTTTGTAGAATTGTCAGATTTTGCAGGACACAAACATTCACAGCCAGTACACATAGCCAGCATTGGACATAGGGCAGCTAGCTGGCTGCCTAGGGTACCACTCTAGCAGGGGCAATTTTCTAGTATTTATTTGGTGTAGGTAAGACTAGGATGGGAGCACCCAGTGGTAATGAGGGGGTGTGCCATGGAGCCCTTTTGCCTAGGGCACCAGTTGACCTAAGGCCAGTCCTGTCAGTACAAGGGATACAACTTCACTTTTCTGACAAAATAAAAACTTATTCTTGTATCATTTCAGTTGCTTATATTATTTCATAACATTTAGATGTTTGATAAAAAAAACTTGTGCAACTATTAAAGAAAACTTAGGAGATATTTTTGTCCAAAATCTCAGGGCATTTGCTATTTTTTTTTTATTTTCCCCCTGCAGGACATAACTGCTCAAAGAGACTCTATCCCTTGAAAGTGGGACAGATGGTAACCCTATGGTTCCAGATATATGTACATTTGTTTGAAATGAGGATAAACAGATTCCTTCAGAAAGCTTAGGCTCTGCCCATTGAAAGTTAGTGTAAACTTTCAGAGCTCCATTGGAGGGAATGAGTTAAATCCTTGCAACATTCCTCCTTCCCAAACTGATACTTCTGTTGCATCAGTTTTCATTGTTCTCGTGGTTCATGTGGCAGCTAGACAGCAAACTTGGATAGGGAGGCCCATAGAAATTATGGGTAAAATTTGCAGGAGCACTAACAAATGGACAGCTCAGATACACATCTTCATGCCAGGCTGATTAGGATGAAAAGAATCCAGTGTTGTACACAACTTGGTTTTTGACCATTAGTAGTCCTATAAGAATTA
The DNA here is from genome assembly GCF_019279795.1 of Protopterus annectens. Classification (NCBI taxonomy): domain Eukaryota; kingdom Metazoa; phylum Chordata; order Ceratodontiformes; family Protopteridae; genus Protopterus; species Protopterus annectens. The sequence continues at coordinate 637,312,324 of NC_056747.1, forward strand.
AGACCAACATTGTAAAATAATTAATTACTGTTACTTCAGATTTTTTACTTACAAATATGTCAAACATACCATAAATTGTAATCGTTTTGGACAACCTAGTTACCTTTGGCTTGCTTACTTGTAGATTTCATGGACTGTATCTTAAACATGCAACGCTCCACCATAAAGCAATACTTTAAACGTTTTTACTACAATAACCCCACCTGTATTTTTTTAAATTGCTGAAAAAAGTCTCGACAAAGATAACCTCACTGTAATGTTAATTCCATTACTCAAGTCTGGAATATCAAATGTACTGTAGGCCAATTAAAGATGTCTGCAGAACATAAACCACATTCCTCAGACCAAGTGTAGAGCAAGAATGTCTGGTCTTTGTATTATGAAGGATAGGAGTTTAGCAATGCGAGGTATCAGGCACATTTCCCTTCATGGCCAGCCTTATCATTACATCTTTTAGCCAGAAACTAGGACAAGTGCTCATTTCTCTGGTAAACAATTGATTCAAAAACATGCCAAAGTATAGTTCTGCAAGATCTTACCATAACAAATGTCTTTCACTGTTGCAGTATTCCCTAAAGGGATTTCCTAGAGGAAAATACTTCCGGCTAGCATACCAAAGCCTTAGGCCCTTCCAAAGGTAGTACGTCAAATGTTCTACATCCAGGACACAAGGTACACTACTAACATTCAGGTATTTAATCGTCAGAACTGCATTAACCCCAGAACCACCACAGCAATCCATGAGGAACAAAAGCATGCACATCCAGAAAGGGAAGACAGGACCCATCATCCAAAGGGCAAGAAAACAGGAGAACAATGGGGAAGGATATAGAGACAGAATACTGCAATAGTGAAAAGTTGGTATCTACTGTTATAAGTAGTTGCACAACTGGACCATCTTTCCATATCACTGTTGTAGTGTGATAAGGGCAAATGCCAGTATAGCCAGCTGGAGTTTTGTAAAGAATGATATGTTCTTTGACTATCAAGCTGATTTATACAAGATGCTTGTGCTGAAAATGTGTGAATTTTCCTTGTGTTAAAATTCATGTGTATCCTGTTGAAATGGAGAAATGTACATGTATTATTGTAACTGAATTAAATGCATGTTTTAATAGGGGATACTGGGACAGCAACAGTTAACTAGCTTGCTGTAAGAAAAGCAAGGAAAGTGCAAATGAGGTTAATCACCCCATGACTGGAGACACTAGGTCTGGGAAAGCCTTTGTGCATTAGTTCAGTTAAAAGAGGGGAAGCCCCAGGTACTGCCATAAAACATTTATGTGCATTATAGCAGTCTATGCTAAAATTACTTCGCTTCAAAAAAAAATATGGTGAGAACCTAGAGTCAGGTGATGTCATTCTGCCAGCCCTCTTGGAAATTATATTTTTGGATATTACAAACAGAAATCAGAGTAGTGAGTATTCTGTTTGGGGGCCCAACTAGAACGACTGCTCATTTTATCTTGCCTAAGTTATTAGGGAAGAGTAAATTCTCAGTCAGGAATATAATGAAACTCAAGTGTTTTTCTTCATTTGTACAAGTCTGTCCATCAATGTAAATCTCAATATTTTGTGATTTGAGCTCTGGTTTACTGCAAATATATATTCAATATTTTCATGTTCTATTTATTAAATATAAATAAAACTTGTGTCTTGTCCCTTGTAGAAAGGATCTAACCTTTGAGAGTACTTACATTTTTGGTTAATCTGTGAGCCACTCCAGAAGGCCTAGATGTCTTGGTCAACTACTATCATTTGTATTAACTTTACTCAGCATAATTGGATACACTTTTAAGAGCCTTATAACTGACTAGTGGCAGTGAATCTACCTTATAGTCTGGGTAAAGTTGGTAGCGTGGGTAATCTGTGCTAGGACTTTGAGAAAATTAAATCAGAGTGTCAGCTACTTGAGGCAGGGAGACACAGCAGTGGGTTCAGAGAGGGTGCTGGAGAACTTGGCAAGGAATACTCAGTGAGGACCTAACCCTAGAACTGTACAAGGGGGGGGGGATCTTATTTGGGATCTGGAGGGCAACATACAGAGAAATCCAGATCATGGGCCGAGTGTGTTCCCTGTGTGCTTTGAAGAGAAATTGTACTTTATGCAGGGAGGTCTGCATCTGGAAATGCAGAGTGAATCCATTTGTATTCAAAGTGCATGTCCCTTTCCAGTGTCTGAGGATTCAGCCTCCAGTTTCTGGCCCAGTGTGGGGACATTGCATATTGGTGGCAGTGGTGGGTATCACAGTTTCCCTTGTTAATGGGAGAGTACAAAAGCTGCAGTACAAGATGCAAGGAGGAAGTAACAGGAGAACCCTTCAAAAATCATGAAAGATGGCCATTGCAAGACCAGCCCTAGAAACTGCACTCAACTTGTACAGTTTAATAAAATTATGCACAGAAGACCAAGTAGCAGCTTCCAAAATGGATCTAGCATCAAGACCCTTAATACCAAAGAGGCTACCACCCTAGTAGAATGAGCATGAACAGAAGAAAGCGGATTACTATGAAAACAAAAGAAATGATCCTAGAAATCCAAGGGAAGACATTTGCTTAGAAACGCAGTCAAACCCATTTTCCTGTCATAAAAAACAGCTGCTCATGAAAATCTATAGTTTTAGATAGATCGGGGTCATCTACACAAATATAAGCTATGAGAACCCTCTCACCAGAATTCTGAGGTGAATAGAAAAATGTAAGGAAGGTAAATGGACGGATTACGAGCAAGACACCGACTACCTTGGGTATAACAGGATTGAAGAGAAACCATCCCTGTGAATCAAAAAGCAGTAACTGCCATTAGCCTGGAGTTCAGAAACCCTCTCAACAGATGTAAGCCAAACAAAAAAGTCTTCCAAGTACAGAATTAACAAGAGAAAGCTGCAAGTTCAAAAGAAGGCATAATCAATTTTTCCAGAACAAAATTAAAGGTCCCAAGAAGGTGGAATAGGATTTCTCAGGGGCCTAATGTGAAGGACACCTTTTAAAAACTGTTTCAACTTCAAACCTAATGGAAAAATGACGGCTCCAAGGACAGAAGTAGAAATGGTTGACAAAATGAGCTTGGACATAGGAATATGCTAAACCAGAATTAAGCAATTCACACAGATAACTGTAGGAACACCAACTAAAAGTGGTTCCTATTCATGCCAGAGATACCAGTAAGGAAATCTTTTCCCCATTTAGCAACAAGATTTATTTATTGACATTTGTTAAACAGGTTTGTCCAACTGGGCTTGTGGCCCATTTTCAGTGGAGACCCGAGGAGAACAGCTCCAGTAGTACATTTTTAAACAAGTACATTTTTAAACTTGTTTAATTTTAAATATAGATATAATAGCAGTTATAGCAAAATGATTAACTTTATGCATGTAACCCAACATATGTGAAAGTTGCATTAAAAAGAAACTAACAATTTTACATTGATATAGTTCAATAGGTTAACAATAAAACTTTGTATGAAATCATGCAAGTGCATAGTAGACATTGGAGAGAGAGGTAGACATTGGAGAGAGAGGTGTAATGAGGTACTAAGTATGGTCCTTTTGAGGGTACATAAAGGGAAGGAAGACTAGGTGGGGTCATGGCAAGGGCAGGTACTGGAAATGAGAAAATAAGCTTTTAGTTCATTTTTAAAGTGTGGGGTATAGGAGATTGAACGCAAGTCAAGGGGACATTTGTTCCAAGCAAGGGAATGTTTGTAGAGTAGTTTGCCTACTGACATTTTTGGGTGGTAGATATCAAGTAATCGTTGGTTCGAAGTATGGAGGGTTCGGATGGGATGTAGATGAAGACTAAGGAAGATAAAGATGGACAGGAGGAGGGTTTATAAAGAATAGAGTGTAGCATATGAAACTGATAAGATAGAAATTGGGGAAGTTTAAGCCATTGAAGAGAGTTTAAAGAAATGCAGTGGTGTGAGTTATATGGGGAGTTAGTAATGAATCTGGCTATTTTATGGCAAGTCTGTTGGAGTTTTATAGTGGAGGCCTGGATATTGGTAAGAACTGGGGTGGTGTAGAATAGGGAGGGGAGGAGTGCCTAGCCCAGAGTAAGTCTGGATTCAGGGGCTAGGAATTTTTTGTTCCAATATAGAAAACAGTTTGGTTTTTTCTGTTTTTTTTTTATACATTGGAGTATGTGTAGGTTGAACTTTCGTTTGTCATCAATGACGACCCCTAGGAGTTGTGTGGGTGTCAGGTTGGATAGTTGTATTGTTAGAAGATTTAATAAAAAAGGAGGTTTTGTGATGAGAAAGAATGGGGAAGGAAAAATAGGAGTTTGGTCTTGTTGGGATTTAGGATCAATAGGGTGAGAGCCATTGTTCAGTGGATAGTAGGGCCTGTTGGGTCAGGGAGTGTAGTTCAGGAATTATTTGAGATGGATACAAGTGTGGAGTCATTGGTATACTGAATAAGGGGGGATTTTTTGCATGAGGTGTAAAGATCATTGGTGAAGATGTTAAACAAAAGGGGTCCCAAGATGGAGCTTTGCCATGACAGATTGTTCACTGCCAGATTGTTCACTGCCAGATGGGTAACTATAAAACCAGGCAAGTGCGGAGGGGGATAGGTGGAGATTTGAGAGTTTTGATAGCAGTAGAGGAGGAGAGACAGTACTGAAGGCTTTGGAGAGATCTAGGAAGAGACAGGAAATTAGTTTATTGTTGTCTAGGGCCTCTGCAATGATATGAGTGAAGGAGAGGAGGGCAGTGGTGGTGCTGTGGTGAGGACAAAATCCACGTTGGGTAGGGGTAAGTGGTGTGTGAGGAGGTGATTGAGAAGCTTGAGTGAATACATTTTTCTAATATCTTGGAGGGGGGGCAGAATGGCAATGGGTCAGCAGTTTGAGGGGACAGTGGAGTTTCCACCTTTATGAAGAGGGATAGTAAAGAAAGATTTCCAAAGGGTGGGGACAGTTGATTCCAGAATAGATTGATTAATTAGTACAGATATAGGACAGGCAATTGAGTCAGCAGCAAGTTTGATAGATTGTCAGTGGAAGGAGAGCAAGGGTTTTAGCTTGAGTAGTAGAGATTTGATGTAATTAATGGGAACTGGCTCAAAAGAAAACAAAGTTGTGTTAGTGGGACTTGGAGGGGTGGGTGTCAAAAGTAGAGTTTGGCTTAGCGGTTACTAGATTTTGGATGAAGAGATAAATTGTTGATTCAGGAGGGTAGCGGTTTCCTGAGAGGAAGAGTTAAGGTATGGGGAGAGATTAGAGGGCTTTCCAGGATAGAGGCTGACGAGAGCTGACCAAATATTTCAAGAATTGGATTTGTTGTTAAACTGAGCAGAACTGTAGTATAACTGTCATTAGTTGCATGTTTTTTGCAAGGTTCCTCAGTTTCCTGTATTTTTGAAGAGGTGGTTTAGTTTTAGTCCAGGTTTGCCAAGCACCATCTCCATTTCATAAGGGACCTAGTTCTCTTTGGAGTGCCAGGGACCAGGATTTGATTTTACTCTGATCCTCCTAGAGAGAGCCAAGAAGTTTAGAGTACTCATGAAGATGCTATTGAAAGTACTTACAACATCATTTAGGGGGAGGTGTTTTAGGATGGACCAATCTATGTTGTGGAGACTGGAGTTAAATTGGGATGAATTTAAAGTTGATAGTATTAGACAGTCTTTTATAAGGTGGGGTTTAGGAATATGGGAGTATTGTCTTAAGATGGTGGTAGGGAGATCATCACAGAGGGAGTCAGGTAAGGTGGTGGGATGGTGGTATTGGTGAGGGGAATTGGCAAGAATCCAGTCTATGATGGAGCTGAAGGTGGAGGTGGAATTTTTATGGAAGTGAGTGGGAGAGGTTATAAGTTAGTGGAAGCCGTATAGGTTGATGCCGAGTTGGGGGCAGTCAGCTATGAGTTTGGACCAATCGATGCTGACATCACCAAGGATAAAAGTGTCTCATATGGTATGTTGTGGGAGAACCAGGATAGGATGTTTTCAAGAATGGGCAGATTGTTACCAGGAGGAAGGTAGATAGAGGCAATTGCAAGTTTTTATGTGGGGATTCAGATAGCAGTTAAGGATAATGATTTCAGCTGGGAGGAAGTCAGGAATTGGGGAAGGGTATGTTAAGGTTGTCTGAGTAGAGGATGGCCATGCCACTCCTTTTTTTACAGGTCTATCAGATTGGAAGATATAATCTGGAGGGAGTATTTCACTATGAGATTTGTGGCTTGAGCCAGGTTTCAGATAGGGAGAGGATGTGAGGGGTATTGAGAGCTATCCATGAGTGCAACTCTGTAACTATTTGCTAGACTCTGAATATTCAATGAGTAAATAGTTAAGTATTTGGATGGAGAGGATTGTTGTGACTGAGGTTGGTGACTGTTAGAGGAGTAAGTTTGGGGCAAGTATAGAGGTAGTTTTGGGGAGAGTTAGGGTGGGGAGAAGAGGGTCAGGGTTGGGATGGATATCTCCAGAACAAAGTAGGTTTTTTAGTGAGGAGAGTGTGTGTAGTAGATGCTAGATGGAGTTTGTATAGTTTTGTGGGAAGGTTTAAAATCATGTATTATGGATGGCTTATATAGACTTGAGGCAGAGGTAGTAGAGAGATTATGGGAGATAGTAAAAGATGAAGTAGTTGGATATATGTTGTATGAGTGAGAAGTTGGTGATCACAGGAGTGGGTCAGAGAGATTGGAGTGGTGAAAGGTGGAGACTAAGTAGTAGTGCAGAAGATATTAGAAAATAATACATGTTGGAATAAATATGGTCAGATAGAGTAGGTAGAGACAATGGTGTAGAGGAAGTAGTGTTGACAAGATTGACAGATGAGCAAGGTGGTTGTGGCAATAGGCAGGAAGTGGAATTGTAGTAGCCAGTGGGACAGGAAAGGGAGGGATAGTTAGGTATAAATGCAATTGTAATGGGGTGGGTGGGAATGGGGGTAGGGGAGCGAAGTGAGCCCTAGCATAGAAAGGGTGAATGGAGCAGGGCTAGCACCCTAGTCAAGATGAAGTCAGAGAAACAATCAGAAAAAGATAGTGAAAAACTAGCTTGAGAGACAAGGATATAAAGTTTCTAAAAGGTATAGTCACCAGAAATAAATAAAAAGAAATAAAATACAAGCAGAAGTATGCTTACAAAAGGACACTGGCCTCAAGCTACACAAGATTTACTTGAAGCAAACCCGGTGCTGTATAGTTAAAATAAGCTTCAATAGAGAGGGGCTTGGGAGGGGAGAGAGGTCTTACTAGCAGCTAAAAGCAGTGCAAAAAATAAGACTTTCTAGTAGTGGGTTTTCTGGTCTCCTCCAAAACCTGAAGCATGTCCTCAGGGTTTTGATTCTTTTTCGACATATTTTCTATCACCCAAGGAGTCAAATGTAGAATAAGCAGATGACAGTGAGAGCCCTTGTCCTGTGGGAGGAGATCCATCCTGTGAGGTAACTTGTGACAATTTGTCCTGGCCAGATGAAACAGGAGGAACCAATACTGTCTAGGTCCAAAGGAAGTCAACCAGATTTTCAGTCTGTCCCACAAGAGTCTGTGGGAGACCAAAAGAGGGATAAAAGCATACAGAAATGTAACTTAAGAAAAAAAATCATGGTGTCCACTTTCCAAGACTGAGAACTCAGCACCCTGGAACAGAAGCTGGGAAACTACCTCTTCAGGGTGGAGATGCACAGATCTAGGAGTACCCCACCAATAATGTCCAGGTATACCTTCTTGTGAAGCATCTATTTGTGAGAATCTTCCCTAGACTTGCTCAGGCGTCTAACCAGAAGATTTGGAGGAAATGTAAACTGCCTTAAAAAATTGGATTGTAAATGGAAAATTCCCAATGCTTACATACCACAGCAATGTCTGTGTAAACCAGGAGTGGACTGGAAACCCAGAGGTTGGCCTGAAGAGCCAAAAGCAGAGGCCTTTATGTTGTGGTCCTCCAGTTGTTGGGGAGACCACAATCCTGGACCCAGATAATTTTGGAAGCCCCCATCCTGGATCTAAAGCATCTGTATACAGCTCCTGTGGGGAAGAAAGGGCTTGAAAAGGTAGGCTTGGATTCAGAGATCTGATAAATCCACCGCAAATTCCAGTAAGAGACCAGCAAAAGAATGGAAAATTCCAGAGGGTGGCAATGTTGAAGCCATATTTTCTTTAGATACCACTGAAACTTCCTTATGTGCTACCTGGCTAAAGGAACCATAGAAATGGTGGAAACTACTTTACCCCAGAGCCCACAGCAGCTCTTCCTCTTCAAGTGGCATCTCCAAGAGAGGAAACTGGAGGAAAGTTATCAAGAACATGACCATGGGAGGATGAAAAGCCACTATACGCAAGGTTTGAGTCTTAAATTCGAGAAAACTATTGTCTGTTTTGACTGCTTCAAAGGATAGAGTTTCACCCCCGCACTTTGCATAAGCATTGTAAAGTTGAGATTCTGAAGGTGCTTGGAAGGGGCTTTTATACGAAGGTTGCCCAGGCAGGGTAAAATCTGGATACCAGAATGTCTACAGTAAGCTATGACCAGAGCCAGAAATTTGGTAAAGACTCCCAAAACTGCAGGAAGACCTAAAGGCAGAGCAGAGAACTGCATGCGAGGAAACAGAGAACCATAAATACTTCCTGAAAAGAAATGTGAAGATAAGGATCCTTTAGTTCCAGCAAGACCAGATATGCCTAAGGAAGCAGCAAGAGCAACAGGGACTGGAGAGAACCTTTTTGAAAGAAGCCCTTGAAAAAATCCTGAGAAAGGAGAGATCTGGAATGGGCCTTCAAGAGCCCTCCTTTCCTGGAACCCAAAAACATCCTGGAATAAAAATCCTGTGCCTCTCTGATCAGAGACAGCAGGCTTAATAGTTCCTTGAGCCAAAAGGTCCTGAATTGGTAGGAAATAAGGAAGCTGGTAAAGTGGAGGATGAGGAATCCTTCAAAAGGGTGAAAGGGATTTCCAAACCATGAAGTAACCTTTTTGTATTGCATAAAGAACCTGGGAATCCATGGCAATCTGTTGCCAGGTGGGATAGGACAGTTTACCGAAGGGAAAGGGGGATCTGGCCAAGGGGCAGAGAAGGATAAACAAATGGAAGCAGATTTATCAGGAAAAGAGGGCTTTTGACCCACAAAATCCAGAGCAGGTTTGTCTGAAAATATTTTTGAAAGAATCCTCGCCCCTTAAGGGAGGCTTCTGTTGGTCTGCACAGAGAGGATAATTCCTATGAAACTTAAAAATGGGGGTCTTAAAGGGAAGATTATGCAGGACCTCAATCTTACAAGGTTTTAAAGTGCTCTGATAGCTGCAAAACCAAACAGATTCTGGGTATACAAGAGAAGCCAACAATTTAGCTTTTATGTCATGAGACTAACTTAAGCCAGGAGTACTTGTGTAAAACAGAACCTTATGCAGCAGCATCATAATTGCATTTGGCAGAATGGCAGGCCACATGAGGAGCAGAACTCAAATAGAAGTCTTAGCTTTGAAATCAGGCACGGTCAAAACAAGTTTAGACAGAACAGCCAGCACACATCTGGTCATACCAGTCTGGTAGTTTACGGCTCGGAATACTATGGTGGTAGAGGTGTAACCCCCCAGTACTTATCCATAGACCTACTGTCCTTGCAAGGAGGGAAGTTTGGGATTTTATCAGGACAAATAAAGGACTGTAGGTCAGAGGAAAGATTCTTAGATAAAACTTTGAGCCTCAGACACCTTGTAAACTAGTAAAACCCATCAGATTACTTGGGTGTAGAAGGCTGGGGATTCAGGAGCCTGGAAAGCAGCAGTGAATGTGTCCAGAAGGGCTTCTAACAGCAGAAATTGCAGAAGTCCTGGGACAATCCATTCGTAAAAGTGCTCAATACCTTTTTTAGACCTCAAACTTGAGAATTCTCCCCCTGAAAGTTCTCAATTGGTTTTACAATTGTGCCCCCAAAATAAAGCTGCTCAGTAGGGGAAAACTGGAGAAAAAATCCTCCTTTTTAGAACCTAGAGCAAGAGAATGGATCCGAGAAGAATGTAGATGGGAATCTTCCCCAAAATCCAACTCCACATCATATGAAGAGTCAAGACTCCCGAAACCATTTACAGGAAGTGGAAGAAAAGGGAACAGGAGTCGGTCAGAACCTTTAAGGGGGCTTCAAGTCCATAAGGGCCTTAAGACCCCCAAGTGAAATCCTGACTTTATGGGGATCCATGGCAACAGGAGTTGCATGCTTGAACTTCTGCCTTTTCCTCACAGGTGGCACAGACCCAACAAGCTTGGGTAGTTTACAGCTCTGCTTGACTTCAAAGAACCAGGAACACCTTCCCTAAAAAGTATCTGTGGAACCCCCTAGGCCCTTCCAAAATAATCAGCCACAGCTTCCCCTTCTCATCTGCAGACTTGTGCCCAACCTCAGCAGATATAGAAGCAAACCATATGTCAGCCTTCAACTTGGTCACAACAGGGGATGCTAGTTATAGAACAGACCTTGCGTTCGTCTGACCTAGACATGTCCAGCAGAGGCTGGATAGCAAGTTTAATAGATGTTTATTTACTTAAGAGGCAGTTGAACACCTGGGAAGACAGATTCAGAAGCCATTGTTCTCTCAGCAAATCACTTCAATCATTGGTTCTCTAGGTAAAGAAATAGAGGACAAATGGCTACAAAGGTTTTTTGTACAAAAGCCAGTCATAGTACACAGTATGATCGTGGTCTTGGCCCAGGTGCCAAAGGCACTTGTGTTTTATGGGGAATCCCCCCACTCAATTTCCAGTTTCTAGATGACATGTAAAATGGTAAAAAAAAAGGACAAATCCCCACAGGGGTACTTATCTGCCAGAGGCTCTAACTGGAATAATGCAACAAAGGGCTTAACTAAAATCAAACATTAGCATTCAGACTGGCAGCAAAAGTTAGAGTATTAGATGCCTGTTTATGTACTTTATATCCTGGAAGTTCCGAGGATTAGGTGCTCATTTGTTATGTACTTTATATCCTGGATGTAGGATACTTCTAATATACAGTGTCTGTAATGCGCCAAGGATTTGGTATGCCTCGTCAGACATACAGCTACCCTTGGTAGGATATCCCTTTAGTAAGAATACTGCAAAAGTGACAAGGACATCTAAAGATTGTCCAAATGTCTGTTTGCTGTAGCCTCTGCTCTGCCCAGTATGAAAGTTAGAGCACTTCCTCCTCACCCCCAAGAATAGCTTTGACATCTGCTCTGTTTTAAGTGACTTGGCCTCAAAAGTGGGATGAAAAGAAGCTTAGATTTTCTGCATGATGCAGTGAGGATACAAACTATGCTCGCTGTGAAACTGTCCCTATGAGTATTATCATAACAGGTTTGCTATGAACATGCCCATGAGAAGATTCTCAAAATACATTTCATGACAAAAATTAAAGGAATCATTCCCATCAAACTTGGCTGCTGCCAAGGTAACCTACTGAACCAATCTCTGGCTAATGCACAAGAAACTCTTCCATAAACGAAGGTCCAGTATTCAATGGCATATGCAAGAGGAACTAGCCATTTCTCATTTTAGTACCCACCCAAAGCATCAGATCCAGGTTACACTATTATCCAAGTAGTTAGTAAAACAAGTCAGAATCTTTTAAACTTAATATGTATTGTCAATGAGTTCCTCTTTCCAAATAGCAGTGCAAACCAACCCTTTCAAACACCTCCCCTGCAGCCTCACAGGCCACTGTCAGATTCTCAAGCTTAGCCAAGGTTTTGAAACCTGACTAGTTACAATCACAAAGACAGAACCTTAAGTCACTCATAAGGGAAATAAGCATATTGCCTGATTTTTCTTCAGGACTATCCCAGTTACAATAACCAGATCATGCTACTTCCGGTCAGAGGATTAGGAATACAATGGAAGAGTTTAGACAACCTGAAAAGCAGCAGTTCCACAAGGACTGAAAGGTAGCCTAAGAATAAGCAGCTCTGTAGTCTTGTGAAGAATCCAGTCAGTAACATTGCAGCCTTGCTTTCCAGCCATTCTGATAGAATCCAGGTTTAATGGTGGTTTTGTCACATCTTTAGAGATGGCAATAGCGAAGAAACCATCTTCTGTGCAATGTATGGTTGCTAAATGAAAAAAATTATGCAACAGTTAGTCAACTTCTCATTTTGAAACCCCCAACATTTAGTTCAATAAAAACTGAACACCAATACCTTCATTCCCATAATAGCAGGGTTGAGATGTGTTGAAATCATAGCAACAACCACTTGATTCACAGTCCACTTGATTCACTTCAGCGATTCCACAAGGTATCCTCTTATCAATTTCAACAGTGCACCGGTCAGTTAAGATATAGGACTCTGGATCTAAGAAGGCAAAAGTGCAAAACTAGACCACATACATCCCAATCCCAGTCAGTTTGCATAAAAATCACCAAGCAAAAAAAATTATATATATATATATATACATATATATATATATATATATCTATATATATATATATATATATATATATATAATATAATAATATAATATAATATTCTTCTAATGTAACCTATACATTGTATTTCAACCATGTGCCCCAGAAATCAAAGGCTTCAAAACTAAAGCAATCCCCACTAAATCACTTGAACAAGCCACTAAAGGTGCCCTCTGCAAGTCATCGCCACTTCTGAGCAGACTGGAATACCAGTTGGGGAAGTCTATAGTCCAGTGATTCTGGGGATGCCACACCATGAGGGAATGAACAGGCTCAGATCCACTAGGGAGGAGACCATGCTCGCTAGCATAGCAAAAGCACAAGAAAAAAATGTAATGGCAAGAAGATGGTTGTGCTGCCTACTCCCTCAGGGCAACATACAAAACTTGCTTCAATGAACTTGACATTTTAGGCAATACCTACTCTTATAGCCACCAAATGAGATTTCAGACTTCCATATTCCTAAATGAAATTTCTTTAAGCACTTTTTTCCTCCATGGGTGCTGACCAAGCCTCCCTGATCAGTCATCCGCTCCTTTGCTCCCTCAGCACTGGCGTGTCTATAGTGTGATGGCAAGGGCCCAAGGGATCATCTATGCAGCCACAGTGGTGGTATTGCCAGAGCAGGTATACTACAATATTTCTAATGGAAATTTAAACCTCTAACCTAGTAGCAGACTGTCATAGGAAGTATCCTACACCAGCAGTTGATTTCAAAGCAAGGAGAAGGGTTGGCATGAGGCAACTGAATGGGTGGGGCTATTTATAGTAGGTTAATTTGTCACCCAACTTGAGTCCGTCACCACAACCACAGATTCCTTCAGTTATCTAATATTCTAGCCACATACTACACATGTCTGAGACTAATTAGGAGGGCCAGCCTTGGGGGAATAATGCCCAGGACAAAGGTCTCCATAGCACCCATCTACTGCACTGTTCCTCCCCCACACCCACTCTACTGCACAATGATCCTACCTCCCTGCACCCATCCCTACCACCTGCACCTACTCTACTGCATGTTGATCCTCTCCTCTGCACCTATAAGTGCCTCCCTCCTAACCCCCACATCAAAGCAGGTAACATTTTCCCCCACACTGCCTTATTGGCTCTTCTTCCAAGTTTTCTTTACTGGCTAAGACTGCTCTGTAATAAAAACAGACATACTGCAGAGGGTCTAGGCCTATGGAGAATTAGATGCTCCGAATTAAATTTCGGAGCTATTTCCTACCTTTTGATTTAATGATTACCTGCACAAAAATATGGCAATTTGTGGTCTTCTCTTTCATGGAAGAATTAAATCACATCCAAAGTGTAATTTTTAAAGACAAAGCCTAACTGATCAGAGGTGTAAGCTGGCTCAACTAGTGCCCTGTGATGGTACCATGAACCGGTGCCCACTCCCAAAAGAGAAAACTGCACTTCACTGTTAAGCCAATCACTGCACTGTAGTAGTCGGCTTATTACAAATCTAAGCCCCCCTCCCCCAGCTCTTCCATTGAAAAGGGATGTTCCTTCTACAGCTTTACCAATCAGGTTACTAGATGCACAACACCCCCACCCCCAGCCCAGCCATTGAGGTCCTGTTTGTGCCCGGACCCAGACCCCATTTTATAACAAATTTCCTCTTAGAAAACTGTAGCTTGGTACATTTTATACTCAGACTACATGGAGAGCTATAGTGCTCAGGTTTAGAGAGTATTATAACTGCAGCAAACTGTGCTAAGGTTTGGTCACAAATGCAATTTACCACCCAGGATCGAATGACCATACACCTCCACTTTGCACCCAGGGTAGTTACCCCTCTCACCCTGCCCTAGTTATGCTACTGAGATTACTTGTTTGCAAGGATACATAAATCATGTTTGGGAAGTGTCTGCTTTTCCTATCCTCAAGAGGATTTTATACTGCTCTGGTGTTAGATTGGGATAAGAGTGGAATAAAAATGTTTATAGGCATATATTTGGAGCTGCTGCTAGCATGCATTCACGTAGCATATTTCACCCTAGTCTACAAAAGGAGAGCCATTTTCTGTTTAGAGTGGAATGAAAGTGAAATTGCCACAGTAACATTTCATGCTGTCAGATGTATGGAAACAGCAGGTCTTCTTACTCTACACTCATGGGTTTTGTGTTTTAGGATGATGGGGAGAGAAAAAAAAAAAAAAAGGACATCCAACGTATTTCAATCTGTTGCTTCCAGTAAACTGCACCAAGACAAGCTACTGTGATCCATTTACACTTCTGAGATTTGAAAGAGCCACACTATCACCAGCTCCCCCATCAAGTGACCCTCTTTGCCTACCTGTACAGAGCCAGGTTTAGACTACATGGGGCCCAAAGCAGGGAATAGGGCCACCCCTTGCTATGCCTGTGTACCTTGCATTGAAGAGGGTTTAGACAAGGAAACCTAAGCATTTGGATAAAACCCGCAGAGAAGACTTGCAAACTTCACACAGGCCTCAAAGCCAAAAACTCTGAATAAGTGGGGTGAGATTGCAAAATTACTTACACCACTGTACCAGTGATTAGTTGCCATCTCACATCCTGCCCAGACTACAGATGGTCACTTAGTGTGCAATGCTAATTTTGCCTATGATAGAAACAAGTTATGACCAACATAATCACCCCCAACACATTCATCTACAGACAGATGCCAGGACCCATCAGTTGACTAATTTCAGTGTACACACCTCAAAATTGTGTACAAACAACAGCTATAGTAAGGTATTCTAGGTGGATTCACATGCACAGCCAGAAGGAACAGCTTGGGCAAAAAGCAGGGTCAGTCATTTTCATCCACAAAAAGACATGAGTCAGACATTTTTATCACATCTATCTGAAAGTGTGTAGTCTTGCCAATGTACTTCAATTTCTCCTCAGAGAAAGCAGCCTCATTAAAATACTCAAACATGCTCCTGAAGAGCCATGGCTTCTCAGCCTAAGAAAATGACAACAGGGTCATTTTTACCAGTAAATAGCCCCCATACCAAGTAATGGTAACCACACTGCAAGTGGACACCAGATATTGCATTATAATAGTTGAACATAGTAATTTGAAAGCCATAAACACACAGATGTGACCAGTTATAGTCACCTTAGATGATCATGAACAAATTACATAAACAGCCACAGCAAGCTGCAAAACAGTGCTATCCACTGCCACCCCCTTCAGACACAAATGTAACCACCAATTATAGCCACATTACTGTATCAACTGCATTCAGAATTTAGATCAAATATTTAATGACAGTAATGGGTAAACTTTGTACTGTAGATATCTGACAACTGTAATCATCCTACACAACAAAATTTCATAAAATATACACTAATGCTGTCTCAAGCTGGCTAATAAAAAAACTCCAAATTTCCCCATGATTATGCAAACCCATCCAGGTATTCACTTCCACATGTGCATAACTCATGGGAAGTTCCATCATAAGGACAAAAGCCCAAGTTCAACCACTTGCATGACCTGTGAAAGAAACCACATAACTGCAGCAATGGAGAATGATCTAGACCTAGAAATCACATTCAGCTTGTCTGTGTTCAGTGATACCAGAACTGCAACCACAAGTCATCTATAAATGCAATCTTAAACTGCCTGGAAAGGGGACATCAACCTTGGCATGTATGAATGGCGTGGCCTTGGCCCTACCATAATAAAATCTTAATTGCCTTTACACATCCATACAATAAAGTGCTTCCCATGGTTTGTGTAATTAGGGAAGAATACTGGCAATACTATGGACTGATTAGATTGCATGGTCACATCTGATATGAATAATGGGTTGGTTCACATGGACAGATATGGAGGTTCACAGCACAATGTCCAAAGCGGAGATCTGGCAGACTAGGAATAATGTACCCCCCCCCCAAGAGATTAGCTGCTTTGAAAGCTAACAGCAAGCATTTGTAAGAGAAGCTGGAGGTCTGACTGGAGAGCACAAAAGATGCCTCAAACTAAGGAAGCAGAATGTTGGTCTTAAAGGTTTTAAAGTAGCAGTTAGGAGACCTTTAAGGAATAGACCAGAATCAAATAAAAAGAAAATCTAGGTAGAGGTGCTACACACAGGTCCAGATTACAAAGCAAGTCCACATCCAAGTCTTTCTAATCCATGTTCACTGGGCAGAAATGATTACTAGGATAATGGCCATTACTGAAACTGGAAAAAACATGCTGCTAGCCTGAGAAGTGAAGATCCATATGAGGCTTAGAGGAGTAAGACAGCAGTGCTCCTTGATAGTTAGGGTTAGAAGGAATTATGAGTTACCTTTGGCTTTTGAAATAGTGCCTTTCTTCAAAGCGTAGGAGAAAGGAGAAATGGGGAAAGGCAGAATATTCTTGGGGAGTTTTCCAAAGAGTAAATCCCTGAGGTGACCTCTTGAAGTAATAAAGGGGCCTTTTGGTGACTGGATGAGGATACAAGTAGTCACTTGCAAAGAAACTAGATCTGCAATACCAAATGACTGAAGAATCACTTGCAAGCTGTTTATTTTCCTGTGAACCTCTCGCACCTGGAAGGCTCTATGTAGATTAAGGTTTTTTGTCCCTCAGTAAGACCAGGAACTATTTCCTGCAATCTGGGTGACAGAGGCAACTAGCAACCAGGAAACCCAGCAGGCTGCATTAGAGTATCACCAGTCCATGAGTAAATGCAAGCGAGATGGGAGTCTCTGGAGTAAAAAACTTGCAAAATGTTTACTAGCTGCTTAATGACTCGTACAGGAGAAATTTACTTCAGAATGTCAGTACCTGTTGGTAGTATGAAGTAGTGAACACAAAGTAATAAAGCTGGGGTAGAACAGCTAATGAAGTGAGGAATTGATTAAGTGCCGATTGTATAAAGGTCAAAACAAGGTGAAGGAAAGCTTTTGAATATTACTAAAGCTGACAAGTATTACTGCCAGGAAAATAAGAGCAACTGATACCATCTGTGCTGATAAAAAGAGGAGGGCCATAAGGGTTAGGACTTTAAAAAGTGAAGAGCCTAATTCAAATCAAAGATGTAAATGACCAGAAGAATACAGCCATTGCTAGAATCTCCTTGTGTTCTGATAGAGTGTACTTCTCAAACAATCTGGAAATATAGAGCTAAGTATTCTTCTGGCACTTAAAATCAGAGTTGAATTAAACAACTGAATTCAGTTCAAAATACTGTATGAATAAATTGCATTTATTTAAACCGTATTTGCTTTAATACTGATACAACTCAAGTGTTCTAGCTTGCACTGCAGCTGAATTGTTTTTAGTGCTGTTTTTGCTACTTAAAAAGTTCTAAGCTTGTTTTCTACGTTTCCTGTAACTAGTCTAGTCCAGATACAGATTTGCTGTATCCAGGACTGTTTGTAAGCTTCTGAGCCCCCCCCCCCAAGTTGAAGTGAAGCCTTCTAGCTTATCAATGGGAGTGGTAAGCACTAGGCAAGCCCATCTACCACAAGAGGAGTGGTTCCCGGCCCAGAAATTGAAGTTTATTAGCACTTTGAGAAGTTTTTCCATCTCTTTCAACTTTCTGGTTTAAAAGCCCGCATTTGTGCTCTTTTCCTGCCTTTCCTGTAAGCTTGTAAGCTTCTGAGCGGTGCCAAAGTCTGCTCTTCAGCATTTCTCCTAGATCTGCTAGTTCCCTCCTCTACTGCACTTTTACTAGATTAGTGTAGCATTTTACCAGATGTCTTGTGTGCTACAATAATTGCTACAAGTGCTACCAGCACTAAACGTTCTACATGGAAACAGCTCCAATACTTAATGCCCACCCCTCCAGCCATGTCTAAAGGTCAGTTCCCTGTGCTTTCTATTAAGCTGGTGAACTTTGGCATCTGAGCAACTGCCTCATGTACACCAACAGTCTCCTCTTCCTGCCAACACTTATGACTCACGAGAGATGCACTTGCATATCCAAATTGGAAGCTATGCACTATCCAGCCAAGACCAAAATATCTGGT
Source organism: Protopterus annectens (assembly GCF_019279795.1). NCBI lineage: Eukaryota > Metazoa > Chordata > Ceratodontiformes > Protopteridae > Protopterus > Protopterus annectens. The sequence goes on from NC_056747.1 coordinate 637,330,654, forward strand.
CAAGAGGTCAACACTTGTACTACACCACATGGAACACAGCCCTCCAGAATGCACACCAGCACTGCCTTCACATAAAAACACAAACCACACACCCACCTTCATGGAGGTTCTCACAGATCTACCCAAACAGCAGAGGCCTCCAAGGCAGAAACACACCACCACCACCACAACACTAATCACAAGACACAACTCTCCTAAACAGTGTGCCACTCCACCAAAGCCCCCAAGGCAAAACAGCATGCCCAACACACTAGTCATAGGTGACTAGACAGTGAGGCACACTGATGTCCCACTCACCAAGTTGAATAAGGAGAAAGTCCGCTGCCTGTCAGGTGCCAGGATCTGCCACAATCCACGCACTCAAGTCCCTCAACAACAGGTACAAATGACTGCCATTGTACATGTGGGTGTGAATGACGTGAGATGTACCTCCCTGGACTTCATGGAGGAGCTCTTGGATTATGTAGCCCAGGCGGGTAAGACCCTAGCATTGAGCAGCAGCCTAACATCACCCAGAATGATACCAAAGTAAAAGCAGAAAAGGATTCATTTCAACAATTGGCAAATTTTCTGTTATTCCAAGTGGATCCAGTATCTGTCTGCCTGGGTTGACATGACTGACAGACCTCTATGCTTTGCAGAGATGGCCTGCATCCATCACCCCTGGGCTTCCAGATACTGGCCAAGGCTCTTGCCACCCCTATAGTGCCTTTATTAGGCTGTATTCGAAAGACCAAATTACCACCGTAACCGCTACAAACAAATGCAATCTGAGGGTCATGCTGCTCAATGCTAGAATTCTAAATCTTTAAAATGCACTCGCTCAAAGCGCTCCTTAAAATGGAGAACAGACATTTCTGCTGTAACCAAGACCTGGTTCAAAGCAGCAGAAAGCACCCCTGCACTACCAGGCTATAACTCATTCCACATCTTTCAGCCCCAGAACTTGGACAGAAATCCAAAGGTGGTGGCGTTTCCATATTCGTAAAGGAGGCGCACACCTCCAGACTGGTAGCCCAACAAAGAGATACTTCAGGTGCAGCCAACATTGGATAAGACAGAAATTCAGGTCATAGCCTGCTATAGGTCCCAAACCATGTCCCAAGACTCTCACTCCATGTTCCTAAGCACCCTGCAGAATATTAGGGTCCGACCTAACTCTCATACTGGGTGACTTCAACTACCCCTTCATTAACTGGAAAACTACTCGTGCCAATACACTTGCCCGTTTCCTACAATTGGATTCCAATCCCCTGGACCAGCTCATTCATACCCTCATTAGAGGGGGCAACATCCTTGACTGTCATTACTAACATGGGTGACTGTTGCCTAACACCAATAGTAGACTCCTCCCTGGTTAGATCAGACCACAAACTAATCACCTTGGAAATCCACATTCCTCCCACTCCCTACTGCAAAGGTAACCACCATGAAAAACTTCGCCAAAGCTAACTTTCGGCTCCTAAAAACAGAGGTAGCTAACTTCATGGCACCCATGCAAATGGAGGACAGTTGCATGACTGCAGAGTCATACACCAATGCACTGTATGAACATGTACACAAATACATGGATCTCACCATACCCAATAGAACCAAGACACTCTCCTCCAAAAAGAAGCCAGTCTGGTGGTCCCCTGCCATAAACAAACTCTACAACAGAAGGAATAAACTGATGTTGAATAAGGTGACATCCCAAGACTGGAAAAACTCCCTTATGAGCCGCAACAAAAAGTCGAGATCCCTCATCAAACCCTCTAAAGCTATCTATGAAAACTAAATTGCAGCAGATAGTAAAGACCACCACAAGTCCTTCTATAGTTATGTAAAGAATCTCCACGGCAATACCCAGATTTGCTCTAAGCTACTGCACAATGGTACCTCCTATGCCAAGCCAACAGATATTGCCAATGTACTGGCCAACAGATTCAGTGCCCAACTTTACCCCCTCCCCCCAGCCCGGACCAATCACAATACCAGTAGATTACCAGGCACCCAGTATTACTGCTTCACATGTTAAAACAGCACTGTCCAAGGCCAAGAATACAGCTTCTATGGGACCTGACAATATCCCTGGTTGTGTTCTACATGAACTAGAGAGTGAACTGGCACCACACCTGTGTGCCCTGTTCAATCATAGCCTCACCTCAGGCTTTGTCCCTACCAAATGGCACACTGCTACATTCATCCCTCTCCACAAAGGAGAGACTACAGACCCTGGGAACTAGTGCCCATTTAGCCTGATGAGTGATGTGCAAAGCTATGGAATCAATCATCATGGACCTAAAACAAGGATAGAGGGAATCTCCAAACTCTGGATCTCATACAGTTTGGTTTTGTGAAGGGTAGATCATGCCTGTTCAACCTGGTCGACTTTGTGTCAGTCACCAGCGCTGTGGATTAAGGCAAGGTGGTTCATACAGCCTACCTTGATCTGGCAAAGGCCTTTGATACCATTCCCCACTCAGGAATCATAGAAAAATTCATTAAGCTAGGCAGACCCCTATATCACTAGGTGGGTTGCAAACAGGCTCACAGATCGAACCCACAGTGTGAAAGTAGTGAAAGTAGCTGACTCCAAATTAGACTGCCGACCAGTCACAAGTGGAGTCCCACAGGGTACAGTCCTGGGTCCTCTCCCGTTTGGAATCTACTTCTCTGAAGTCCAGGCCAACACGAAGAGACTCTGGCTGACATTCAGACTACTGCAAGTTGGGAGTGATTATCCTCAGGTGATGCTGACATCCTGCAGAAAGGCCTCACTGAGAATGACTGGTGTCAGAACCATGGTCTTAAAACTAGATGCCAAAAAATGTGTCTCCCCCTTTGGGAAGAACTGTTCCCATGAATTAACACTGATGGTAGACCACTGAACAGAAGGTGTTGAGAGAGATGTGGGAACACAGGTTGAAGGCAACCTCCGACAGCCACTTCTGACCACAGTGGCAATGTGGTGATGTCGCACATTACTAAGGGTTTTGCATCCAGGAAGAGGTCATTGTCTCCATCTACTCTGTACTGATTGGCCTAATAAGGGAAATGCCCCATTTGGCACATTCCTCACTAGACACCTGCAACAACTGGAGAGGCTGCAAAAGTACCTCAAAGACTATCCTAGGCCTTAAACACTTGTCCTATATGGACAAAAAAAAACTGCAACTATTCTCAGTCTCATATCATCTACTTAGAGGCAATCTCTGCTCGACTTCCAAAGCCATGTCTGACCCAGCTCCGTTAGAAATGCTACATCTAAAGAAATCCCATTCCCTCTGCACCACACACTCCAGACCTCAACCTCATTACCACAAACAGAACATGCTGGAGGGACAGGTTCATAACCCAGAGACTGCCCATGCTAAGGAATAGACTTCCCATAAATGTCAGCACCTCACTGGCCCTTTTAAAGAGAAATCTCGAGTGGATGGGAACTGGAAAATTCACCCCGGCCATCATGCCAGTGTCTCTACTTGAGAGGCACTGAGAACTAATGTCAGGTGGCACAATGCCAGGATAAGTCTATGGGCTAGGCTTGTAAAGGCTCCAAGGCCATTAGCCTAGTACACATCTATGAACCTATGAACTCAGGTTAGCAAAAAACTACAAAATGATTGGGCATAAAAGGAAAATTAAGTGGAGATAAACCATCAGGGTGTAACAGAGCAAGGACATAGGTTACGCAATGCTAAAAGGGATCAAGAAACATACAAAGTATTGTAAAACAGGATAGTGGTGTCATTCTTAAATGGCCATAGAATGCCATATATTGGAGTGTTTGAGGGTCATTTGGAAATATTCTCCAAGAACTTGATTTAATCATAGAATGGAGAAAGGCAACAGTCATCACTCTGCACAGAGACGGGCCATCTACAGGCCCTGGAAACTACAGACCCACAAGTTTGTCTTGTATGTAAAGCTATGGATGGAATGATCATGGAGATAGAGATATAGTAAACCTACAGACACTGGACCCAACCTGGTTTGGTTTAGTCAAGGATAGATAATGTCTACTCAACCTTGTGGATGACCGAGGTAGTCACCAAAGCAATGGAGGGCGGCAAAATAGTTCACACTGCCTATGTTGACCTGGCCAAGGCATTTGGCAATACCTCACTCTGGCATTGTTGACAAACTCAAGCAGTTGGGTACAAAACTTGTAGGTCATCCAGTGACTAGCCAACTGGCTCACAAACCGGACCCAGGAAGTTAGAATTGGGGAGTCCACTGCTACAAAGGCCAGTCACAAGTGGAGTCCCTCCGAGATCAGTCCTTGGACTACTTTTTGGCATTTACTTCTCAGACATTTAAGGCCAATGTCAGTGGTCTCTGGTTAACTAAATTTGCAGATTACTGCAAATGAGTAGCAATCATTGAATCTCTCACTGAAATGTTCTCCAGGAGGGGCTGACAGACAACTAATGTCAGAACCATGGACAAACTAAATGCCAAGAAATGCACAATAGCATCCTTAGGGAAAGCATCCTTAGGGAAATCATCCATACCTGGTAACCATCATGTTGGTTACACACCCCTTAGAGTAGACCCAGTAGTCAGGGACTTGGGAACACCTATTAATCTAGCCTTTGATCACCACATGTCTACAGTGGTGAGGAAATCATCCTATGTTGTGCAACTTATAAACAAAAGGTACGGCATCCAAGTCAAAGGAAGTTATTGTTCCACTGTATTCGGCATTCAGAACCATCATGGAGTACAATACCCCCTTTGGTATGTACCTAACCAGGCATATACAACAATTAGAATGTCCATGGAGGTTCCTCACTAAGACTGCAAGTAATATGTCCTATGCAGACCGCCTCAAGGCCCTATCACTGTATTCGGTCTCCAACAGGCTTTTGAGGGGAGATCTATGCCTGGCATACAAGGGCATTGTCAGACCCCACTCTGATGTACCTCCTGCATATCCACAAAATAAACAAACCCAGTTCTAAAGACTTAAACCTTGCCTTGACACAAACAGGACCTGCTGGAGAGATTGGGTAGCCTCTGGGATACATACCAGTCTATGGAACAGGCTCCCCATTCATGTGAAGCAGAGTTCCTCCCTAACCCAATTCAAGTGCAACTTGGACAACTGGAAGGGAAACTGGAAATTCATCCTTGGTTTGGCATTTATGCTGCTAATGGACACAAGTAACCTGTAAAAGGCTCATCTCCCAGGCCAATGCTTACACTTAAAGGGTATCAGAACTTGTCAGAGATTTGGGATACATGGCTAAAAAGGCACTTGTGGTAGTTAGCCTATTAAACGACTATGAACCCAATACTACAAGAGATGGGGGTTAAAGTATTTGCGGATATTTTCCCAGCAAAATTTAGTGAAATAATTATTCTATTTAGTGAACTAGAAATGTATTACTTCTCCCCACTCATCAGTTCTGTATTTGGGAATGCATGGCTGATTAGTATTTAGCTAAGGAATGATACTGTCAGTCAATTAAATATTGAACTAATTTAGGAAAAAATTCGGAGAACTAAACCTAAGCAGTTGGACTGGAGGGGACTAATGGTAATATGCAAACACTGAATACATTTGTAGAAATGAAATGAAAGTTACTATAACACTAGATCAAGAATTGAATTGGATTACACAAGACAGCATGGGGCTATCAGATCCAACCTCAGTACTTTCATAAACTTATATCCAGGGGTCTGACTTCTCCCCCTAAATTCCCTCTGGTCTCCAGATTACCTCAGATCAAGTTTGCCTGCTGTTTGAAAATCCCATCCACAAAAGACCGAAAGTCAGGCTTAGCCAATCTTTTGACAAAAAGGGAACACGAGAAGAACAGAAAAACAGTCTCCAAGAGAGAAGGCCCCTGGTCAGGTCAAACCATTCAGTTGGGACTCAAAATGACAATTTAGGAAGGAGAATGGACAGAGGGATGTTGAACCAGACGAAACAAGACCTGGATCTAGTGTTACAGTAAAATTTTTATCAGAAGTGGTCTTTCACCCCATTCAATAACAGATTCCCAAGCTACCAATAAAATGGGTCATTTCAAGGAAGGATATTTCAAAGTTTGGAGGAGCCAAAGGATGCAAGGGTATCTGGACTGCACATCCAGTTTGTAATGCAACATACTTAGACAGTAGACCAAACAGCTGCAGCAAAATTTCATCAATGACAACCCTATCCAAAAAAAGGCAGCAAGTAGATGCTTCTACCAATCTAGAAGAATGAGCCTTTTGCCAGTTAAGGTTATAGTCATCTTTTCATAAAGATACTGCAATCTGAAAGTCACCTGGATAGTGTTACTTTCAAAATTCCTTGATCAAATTTAGCATTTGATAAAGCAAGGAATAGTTTATCAGGCTTTGATATTCTTTGCCCTGTGCAAGTAAAATCTGAGCCGATTAGCAAATGTAAAGTATATTCCCCTTTGTTACAGATCTTTGGGGAAAAACATGAAGGCTACTGGCCCGACTAAGATTTGCTTCACAGGCTACCTTTGGAAGGAAATGGGGAATTTGTTCTCAAAGATGCTCTATTTATGAAAAATACACAGAGCATTACATGATGGGGCTTGCAGCTCGGAGATCCTCCTTCCCAATGTGATTGCCATCAAAAGTAAGAAACTTCAGGTCTACTGAAGAACCATGATTGAAACTAATTTTAGCAATGGTCTGTAGCATGATTTCCAATACCTCAAAGAGGAACAGGGCCCCTGATAGGCAGTCTTAAAGGTTACATTAAAGGCGTCCTTAGAAATACTTAGAGACAGAAGTCTGATTCTGTCCCACATGAAAATTGGGAATGGCTGCTAATTGCACCCTGATAAACTGGATCCTTTTTGAAACTGCCAATAAAAACAATATAACTGGAAGAGGGTCTGAGAAAGGGTCTAAATCTCAGCCCATATGGTAAATCTTTTCCCATTTGCTGGTAATAACAAGGCTAAATAGGGTCGACTGTCTCAATCAGGATGAATGGACAAAGGGTCCATAGGTCAGGATGGAACAAAGAAAGTACAGTTTTGTACCTACCATAAATGTAGATGTTCGAAGATCCACATTGCTGCAGTCCTAACACTTGGGTAGTCCGCTGTCCCAGTCGGCCCGAATACCAAAGTATAAGGCTGACGTCGGTCAAGGCGCATTTGTCTGACATCAGGACGTCAGGGTACAAATGCGCATGACCGACGTCATATCCTCAGTCTTTTCTTGCCCCAGATGTCAGAAGACCCTAAAAAGATAAGGCCAAAACCAAAAAACACCAAAACACTCCTGTGCCTAAAATATGTACAATATATACAAATGTACAAAAAATAGAACCTCACCCACACAACCACCCCTAAACACAGAGGGGAAGGAGGGAGGGAAAATTGGACTGCAGCAATGTGGATCTTCGAACATCTACATTTATGGTAGGTACAAAACTGTACTATGTTCTTCATCTCACATTGCTGCAGTCCTAACACTTGGGTAGAATCCCAAAGCAGAGGTAAGGGAGGATGGCTAAACTATAATGAAGCAGGAGCTGCCAAAATGCCCTGCAACACAGCAGTGGCAAAACCAGCCCTGGACTTAGAATAGAGAGGAAGGTGGTAATGCTTGGAGAAAGTATGCACTGAACTCCAAGTAGCTGCCTCCAAAATATCCTTAGTTGCCACCCCCCTTAAAAATGCTGTTGAAGTGGCAGTAGCCCTAGTGGAATGAGGCCTAATCCCAGCTGGAATCTCCTTGCCATGATGGGAGTAACAGAATGCAATGCAAAACCCAATCCACTTAGATATAGTTTGTTTTGACACAGGCTTGCCCTGAGAACTCAAAGCAAAAGAAACAAACAACTGCTGAGACTGCCTAAAATCCCTAGTCCTGCTTAAATAACGCAACTGCCTGTGTACATCTAAAGTGTGCAAAATCTTTTCCCCCCTATTTTGGGGATCTGCATAAAAGGTAGGCAAATGAATAGTTTGGTTTAAAGCCACACTAGAAACCACCTTAGGCATAAATGAAGGATTAGTACGTAATGATACCCTATCCTTATGAAAAAATCAAAAAAGGCTCCACCGCCATAAGGGCCTGCAATTCAGAAACCCTTCTTGCAGAAGTAATGGCCAACAAAAAAGCAGTCTTCCATGACAAGTATTTCAACTCAGCAGTAGCCGCAGGCTCAAAAGGTTGTAGAGTAAGTTTCTCCAACACAAAATTGAGGTCCCAAGCAGGAGTAGGAGCTCTTCGTGGGGGTCTTATATTCTTTGCCCCTAAAGAAATTGCTTGAACAAAGGATGAGAAAACAATGGTGGGTCACAATCATAGTGAGCTGAAATTGCTGCAGCATGAATCTTAATGGAAGAGAAAGACAAACCTTTGTCCAATAGCTCAGTAAGATATTTTAGAGCCACACTCAAATTAGGCTCAGAAACATCCAAATCCTTTGCTGCACTCCAAAATAAAAATCTCTTCCATTTTTCTGCATACACTTTACGTGTACTAGGTCTTCTGGCTTCCATAATCACATTCAAAACTTGTTGAGGAAGTTGAGACCTGCTGTGGTTCAAAACAGAATATGCCAGGCTGTTAGATGAAGAGAGTGAAGCTTGACATTGAGTAGATGACCGTCCCTCTGAGACAAAAGGTGTGGAATTAAAGGTAAAGGCCATGGAGGCTTTCTTACCAGATTCCTCAGTAATGGGTACCAGTGTTGCCGAGGCCAATCTGGAGCTATCAAAATCATCCTTGGCTTGTCTTGTCTGACCTTTAGGAGTACCTTTGGGAGGAGAGGCAGAGGTGGAAAGGCATACACATGAAGATTTTCCCAACTGAACGAAAGAGCATCCACTTTCCAAGCTGTGTGATGAAAACTTTTCTGCAAAACTTTGGCAGCTGGTGGTTTAGTGGAGAAGCGAACAGATCTATGTCTGGAGTTCCCCATGACACTGTCAATTTTGAAATACATGAAGATCCAGTTTCCACTCGTGGGGATCCATGATTTGCCTGCTTAACACATCTGCTAAGGAGTTCTGTGCTCCTGGCAGAAACCTTGCTTGAAGAGTAAGCTGCAAGCTGAGCGCAGTCTCCCACAAAATCATTGCTTGCCTGCATAGAGGATAAGAATGTGTTCCCCCTTGCTTGTTGATATACCACATGACAGTTGTGTTGTCTGTTAGAATCAACACCTGCCCTGGAAGAAGTAACTCCTTGAAAGCCATCAATGCAAACTGGACTGCTAACATCTCCTTCATGTTGATATGTAGATGCTGTAGTCTGGCAGGCCACTTGTCTTGTATCCACTTTCCATTCAGATGAGCTCCCAAGCTATGTCTGAGGCATCTGTCGTTAGAATCTGACTCGCCTCTGGCCGGGTCACAGAGAGTCCCTTGTTTAGGTGACATTCCTGAGCCCACCACAAAAATTCCTTTTGAATGCAAGGTATTATTTGAATGACAGTGTCCAGATCCTGGCAGTGCTGTGTCCATACATTTTTGAGATACCATTGTAGCTTCCTCATATGCAGTTTGGCATTGGGAAGCACCAGAATACAAGATGCCATGAACCCTAATGCTTGAAGGACTGTCCTTGCAGTCAGCATGGACTGATGAGATAGTTGATGGAAGTAAAGGGATAGACTCTTGTTTGTCCAGGGTTAAAAAGGCCATCTGGGCTGCTGTATTCAGTCTCACACCCAGAAAGCACATGTCTTGAGAGGGTACTAGACTGGACTTTATTTCGTTCACAGAATACCCCAGGCATCTTAGCACTGCTATCACATATTCCAGATGCTGAAGAAGCTCGTCCTTTTGAGCCAGAATCAGACAGTCGTCCAAGTAAGGATAGATTTGTATTCCTTTTAGCCTGAAAAAAGCTACAACTGGAGCCAGAACTTTTGTGAATACTCTGGGCAGTAGATAAGCCAAAGGGCAATGCAGAGAACTGATAATGGGAATTTCCAGCTCGGAAACGCAGATACTTCCTGCAACTGAGTCTGATAGGCACATGAAGGTAAGCCTCCTTGAGATCTAAAGTTACCATCCAGTGATCTTTGCCCAGCAGAGGTAAAAGCTGTTGTAACGTCAACATTTTGAACTTGGGAATGTCCAAATAAGTGTTGAGGGTTGACAAATCCAAAATTGGTCTCCACGTGTTCCCCTTTTTGGTACTAGGAACAGGCGAGAATAAAATCCTAGGCCCCTTTCTGGCACAGGAACCGGCTGAATGGCCCCTATCTGGAGCAACAGAGAAATTTGCTTGTGAGCCTCTTTTCTTTGTATAGGAGGAATGTCTGGCATGCCTTTTAAAGGAGGCAAGGTATGGAAATAAAACCTGTAACCGTGGTGAATGATATCCAATACCCATCTGTCTTGGGTAATAACACTCCAGTTTTCTTTGAAAAGTGCCAGCCTTCCTCCCAAAGGTGCTGCCAGACGAGAAGGCTCTGGCAGCTGAAAAGGCAAGTCACTGGGTCTGCTTACGAAAGGACTGACCCCTGCCCTCACCAGAAGACTGGGCAGGCGAACTGCCTGTTCTAGGCCTAAAAGAACCTTGAGCTCTGCCCCTACCACGTCTAGATCTACCCCTAGACTGAGAATCATAAGAAGGATAAGTCCACCCCTTAGTAGGCCAATTTCTACTAAACTTTGGAGGCTGAACCTGCAAAAAATCTTTAACAGTCTGCATAGACTTAGCCTTGTCCTCCATTTTCTTTAAAACTGCGTCCACAGGCGCACCAAATAACACATCAGATTGTAAAGGAGCATCTAAAATCCTTGTCTTTACATGTTCAGCTAAATTCTGATCCCTGAGCCAGGCGTGCCTGCGAAGAACAGAACCAGTGGCTGCTACCCTCGAAGAGGCCTGTACAGCATCAAAGCCACATTGCAAGGAATGCTTACCCACCTGTTCCGAAACATGAACTAAATCCTGCAACTCTTTACACTCAATACCTTCCGCCAGAGCATCTACCTTAGACTTCAATTGTGAAAGGAGATAATTTTGGTATTTCAACATGTGAAACTGGCAATTCAAAGCCCTCATGGCTAAAGTGGAAGAAGTATACACCTTTTTCCCCATCTATCCAAAGCCCTTGCCTCTTTATCAGAAGGAACAGGATTTTTAACAGAAGCCTTAACACCTTTAGGGCCCTGAGAAACAGTTTCTGGGTCTGCCCTAGGACTCTTAAAAGATACTTATGAGCTTCAGGCACCCTATAATACCTGTCCGGTTTAACTGGGGCAGGAGGCAAAGAATCAGGGTTCAGGAAGCCTCTGCAAAACCATCCCCTACCACGTCCAGAACAGGAGGTATAGCTAAAGGCCTATGCTGGGGTAGAAACAAAAATTCCCTAAGCCTTTTCCTAGAATCAGAGAAATCTTGACCTTCCCATTTAAAATGCTCCCTCATGGAATGAAGGGTCTCTGAAAAGAAAAATCCTCAGGAGGAGAAGCGAAGGTTAGAGTCATCTACATCAGAATCAGAATAAGGAGGATACTCCTGCAAGTCTTCAGCCAAGACTCAGAAGCCTCCGAACACTGCTCAAAACTCTCAAGCTCAGGTTCCACCCTAGGCCTCTTATCAGGGGGGGGGTATAGAACCTCTAATCATAGTAATCAAATCTTCTGCCATTTTAAGCATATGTTTCTTAGGCAGAGACCCTGAAGAACTAGGGGAGACCCCCACTGAAGATAACCCTGGCCTGCCTCTAGAAGGAGCCTTGGAAACAGAAGGGGAGGGCCTAACCACCTTAGGAAGGGAGGGGAGAACAGCTACCTGAGAAGCCCCTTCAGCCTGGCCTACCTCCTGAGAGGACACATCTTGCAACAGTAAAGTCTCTCCCTGAGAATCCAAAGTAACTTCTGGTAGAACCACCGGCTCCACCGAGCCCTCTAAAGAACCGACGTCCAGGACAGACGGTTCTTCCACCCTAGGCTTCACTGCTTTGTCCTTGCGCTTTTTAGATGAAGCGGGCGTCGGAGCATCCGACGGCATGTTGTAATTACAACGCTTCCCAAAAACTAACCTGGCACAATCTAATCTTCTCTTAATAGTGCGTTTGTTAAATCTAGCACAAGAGCGACAGCCAACAACGTCGTGCTCAGGCCCTAAGCAAGGTATACACAATGTATGGTAATCTCTATGAGGTATCTGTTTCCCACAAGAAATACAGTTATTCACTTTTTCTGACATCCGGTTAAATACTGAGGCAAGAAAAAAACAAAATATTCCCCAACGGGGTACTTAGCCAACTTTGATTCGGTCTGAAACTCCGACTTCAGAAAATTTCAGAATGCCAACCTGCACTCGCAATACTGCTTCTGCATCGGACCATGCGGCAAAAAAGACTGAGGATATGACGTCGGTCATGCGCATTTGTACCCTGACGTCCTGATGTCAGACAAATGCGCCTTGACCGACGTCAGCCTTATACTTTGGTATTCGGGCCGACTGGGACAGCGGACTACCCAAGTGTTAGGACTGCAGCAATGTGAGATGAAGAACATCCCTCGCAAATGCTTCAAAAGCAGAAGGGGAAAAAAATAAGAGCCAAAGCAGCACCCCTCCAAACCAGCTGGCAGGGATGGGGTTCAACTCAGATATGACACAGCTGAGACAGACAATGGTGACAAATCATCCTGTCCACATCGGCTTCTGATAGACTCCTCAGATGAAAGGCTCTGAAGGATGAAGCCGCTGATGGTGGATGAGAACACTGATGCTTCATTTGTAGAAATGAAAAATTAAGCCTCAAAACTTACTAGCTCCAGGAACCACAGCAGGAAGGATGGTGAACAGATATGAAAGTCTTGGCATCTTAGGAGCTAGACCAGATTACTCTACCAGCTCTTGGGGACCTTTTTCTATTTTTTCCTGCTTTCTCTCTTCTCCACCTTGACCCTTACCCATATATCTTTCTCCACCTTGACCCTTGCCCATCTTTCTCCTCAGCTTTGACTGTCTCCATTTTTTTGGTGGGGGGGGGGGGGTGCAAAAGGTCTCCAGGACAGAAGTGTCCAAAATTCTTACTTGGGGGGGGGGGGGTCCTTCAACACAAACTTATCACAATGTCCTTGTAGGGCCCTACCCCCAAAAGCACATTTCAGTCAGTATCTAGATGACTTGACTCTTGAGCAGTAAAGACAAGGAGAGAGAATCCTGTGGAGGGATATTCTATTCAGGCTGGGAATTTGCTTTTTTTTTTAAACCAGCAGACTTGTCAGGCATATTGAAAGGAAAACCCCCCAACAAGGCTTTAACAGCAACTATGCAAAATTTAATGCACATTACAATTATACTATATGGTACACACCAGAAAACAGAACTAAGACAATAGAAATACTACTCTATCTTTTTTTTAAAAGGAAAATTGGAGGAATTTAGGAAAAAAGGTTTCAAAAAGCTTCTGGAGAGATTACAAGGTTAAATATACCTAGAGAGCAGCAAAAACTTACCAAAATGTTGAAAGTGAGTTATCCCAAGATGTAGATCAAAGCTACTGAATCACACATCCTGAAGGATTAACAGTCAAATGAGACCTGGGGAACACAGGGGAAATTATGGGTAGGGGTAGGGGAGATGTCAGAGCCCTGGATCCAAGCTTCTGAAAGCGTCCATGTCAGATCCAATAATCCAATGGTTGAATCAGACAAGAGACATCAATAGGCATAAGAAACAAGTGTGGAAACGTGTACAGAAAGCAAAGCAGTTATATATTGTGGCATTTATAGCGGAGAGACTGCCTTACAGACCATCTGCAAATATACAGAGCTGAGTATATTTTTGTTGGTTATAGAGTTTAATTGTTGCTTAGATTTCTGTTGAAACGGTTCTCACTGTTCTGAGAGACTGATCGGGAAATATACAGAGCTGAGTATTTTGGTTTTAAAGTTTGTACTGTTAGATCTCTGTTGAAACAGTTTTGTTCCACCCACCCTCCCTATTTTTGGTTTGTAGTTAAATTTGGTGGCTTTTGCAGTTGCCCGCCCCACTGTAGATTTGATCTGGGACACTCCCCCACTCCCATCTCTTTACCACATTCTACCTAATAAACTCTTTCTGCACTTGCTTTTAGTCCTTTTTAATTTAATTGTATTTTTTAAACTGTGTTTAGTCTAATATTGCTGCATACTCAAGTGTGCTAGCTTACACTGCATGTGAATTGTTTTTACTACTGTTTTTGCTACTTTTCTGTATAAAAAAAAAAACCTGTAAGCCTGTTTCCTACCTTTCCTGTAACTAGTGTTCCAGATGCAGATTTGCTGTATCCAGGACTGTATGTAAGCTTCTTAGCCCCCAAAGCCTTTTCGTGTTGGAGGGAAGCCTCATCAGTGGGAGTGGTAAGCACTAGGTAACCTGTCTACCACATAAGGAGTGGTTCTGGCCCAGAAATTGTAGTTATTGGCAGTTTGGGCAATCTTCCATCTCGCTCAACTTTCTGATTTGAAAGCCTGCATTTGCACTGTAACTATTGCAGATACAGATAGTTTTATTCATGCTCAGCACTTGTTCAGAACTTGTAAGCACTAAATAAGCTATTAATTACTATAGCATCCAATCTTCATTACCTAGAGGAAAACAGTTTTTGCACTTCTCACTTGCTTAGATAAAAACAGCTCTTGTACTCACTTTCCTCACTTATCTAGAGGAAGATCGTTTTTTTTATTCAGGAATGTCCAAGGGTCAGCTCCCAGTGTGCTCTCCTCTCTCTGATGAATATGGGCATCTTGAGGCAATGTAGAAATTGCCTCATGTACACAGACAATCCTCTCCTCCTACCACCAAACACTACAACCTGTGAGAGATTCACTTATCTAGCCAAACTGGAGGTAAACCTCTCTCCAACCAAGACTGAACTTGACAGTCATGAGGAGAAGGTAAACGTTTGCACCACACCACACTCATCATAGTCTCACTAAATCTACACCACACAGATTATTATTCAGAACCTCTGCGAATGTTTACCAAGTAACAGAGACCTTTAAAGCAGAAATGCAAACAACCTCCATCCCCCAACACAACCCAAATGACAGCCCACAGACTCAGTGTGCCACTCAACCACAGCCAATAAGGCAAAACAACGTACCCAACACAACTAGTCATCAGTGACTCTAGTCAGGCACGCTGATGTTCCACTCACCAGGCTAAACAAGAAGGTTACTGTCAGCTGCCTGTTGGGTGCCAGGATTCACCACATAACCCAAGCACTCTGGTCCCTCCACAACAAGTACAAATATGACTGTCATTGTCCATGTTTGTGTGAATGACCAGAGACGTACTTCCCTGGACTACATGAGGAGAGACATGGAAGAGCTCTCCGATCTTGTAGCCCAGGCAGATAGGATCCTAGCCCTGAGTAGCATTCTTCCATCGCCCAGAATGATACCACAGTACAAGGACAAAATGATAGACTTCAACAATTGGCTAACCTTCTGGTGTCATTCTAAGGGGTTCCAGTATCCGTCTGCTTGGGATGACATGGTCGACAGACCACGATGCTTTGCCACAGATGGCCTGCACCTGTCGCCCTTGGGATTCCAGATACTGGCCAAGGCTCTTGCTGCCCTTATAGTGCCTTTTTTAGGCAGGGTTCAAATTCACCACCATAACAGGAACAGGCAAGCAAAAACTGAGGGTAATGCTACTCAATGCTAAAAGTCAATCTCAAAATGCACTCACTTGAGGCACTCCTTAAAATGGAGAACATTGATATCTGTGCAGTGACCAAGACCTAGTTCAAGGCTCCAGAGAGCACCCCTGCACTACCAGGGCTATAACTCATAACACACTTTTCGGCCATGTAACCTGGACCGAAACACCAAAGGTGGAGGTGTGTCCATATTCATTAAGGATATCCACACCTCCAGGCTAGTTGCTCAGCATAATGCAGAGGTTATCCAAGTGCAACTAACTCTGCACAAAACTACAATCCAAATTGTAGCTTGCTACGGATCCCCCACCATGCCCCAGGATTCCCACTCCTCTTTTCTTGATGTACTGGAAAATATTAGGGTTTAACCAAACACCTTAATAATGGGAGACCAACTACACCACCATTAACTGAGAAAACAACTCTTGTACCAACTTCCTTAGCTCCACGCTTTCTGGAATTCATAAACTCCAATGCCCTAGCACAACTTATCTACATCCCCACCAGGGGCAACAATATCCTAGAGCTAGTCATTCCCAACATGAGTGGCCGGTGTTCCACACCTGAAGTCAACTCCTCGTTGGTCCAATCTGACCATAAGCTTAGCACACTTTGTCCACATCCCGTCCCCACCCCCACCCCCCCCATTAAGGAAACCACAGAAAAAAATTCCTCCAAAGCCAACTTCATGCTTCTTGAGACATAAGTGGTGAACTTCATGACACCCATGCAGATGGACAATACAGCTACAACTGTTGAATCCTACACAAATGCACTCTATAAGCACTTACACGAGTGCATGGATCGTACTATCCCAAACAGAACCAAGACACTATCCTCCAAAAAAAGGAGGCCAATCTGGTGGTCCCCTGCCATAAACACTGTACAACAGAAGGAAGAAACTGTTGCAAGAGTAAAATCCCATGAGTGGAGGAGCTCCCTGGTCAGCCTCAGTAAGAAGCCAAGATCCTTACAAGATCCTCCAAAGCTAGCTACGAAAACAAAACCACCACTAAATCCAAGGACAACCACAAAGCATTCTATAGCTATGTCAAGAATCTAGATGGCAACACCAGATCGGCTCTGAGTTACAGCACAAAGGCACAAAAATTACAGAACCAACTGATATTGCCAACATCCTGCCAGACAGGTTCAGTGCCAACTTTAGCCCCCCTCACCCACTAAAGGGCCCATATCTATACAGGAAGAATGCAGAGTCCCTGTAGTAGTCACAACTACGCAGGTAAAAGCTGCACTCTCTAAAGCCTAAAACACAGCATCCATGGGACCAGACAACATCCCAGGCTGCGTTTTTACACGAACTTCAGAAAGAGCTGGATCCCCAATTAAGCACCATGTTCAATAATAGCCTTGCATCAGGCTTTGTGCCCACTGAATGGCGCACAGCAACATTTATCCCACTCCACAAAGGGGGAGCCACCACAGATCCCGGGAACTATACCTATTATAGTCTGATGAGCCTGGTCTGCAAGGCCATGGAACGTATCATCATGGAACTCCAAGACATTGGTAACCTCCAAACCCTGGATCCCACCCAGTTCAGGTTTGTGGAAGACAGATCATACCTCCTGAACCTGATGGACTTCTTTGAGGCAGTCACCAAAGCCGTGAATGAGGGGAGGGTAAGGTGGTTCACACAGCCTATCTTGACCTCGCCAAGGCTTGACGCCATTCCACATTCTGGAATTATAGCTAAACTCACTAAACTAGGTATAAATCCCCATGTCACAAGATGGGTAGCCAACTGGCTCACTGACAGAACCCACACTGTAAACGCTGCAGACTCCAAATCTGACCTCAAAGCAGTGACAATTGGAGTACCACAGGGTTCCGTCCTGGGACCTCTCCTGTTTATCTACTTTTCTGAAGTACAGGCTAACACAGAAGGCCTCTGGCTACTAACACAGAAGGCCTCTGGCTAACAAAGTTAACAGATGACTGCAAACTAGGAGCCATAGTTAAGTCCCCAAATGATGTGGACATCCTACAGAAGGGCCTCACTAAGACAGATGCCTGATGTCAGAGCCATGGCCTCAAGCTCAATGCCAAAAAGTGCAGTGTCATCCCCTTTGGTAAAAACTCTGTACCCATGAACTACCACACAGGCAGAAATCTATGCGTGATGAGACCTTGGGACCCAGGTGGACAGTAGTCTCCTTTGATAGTCACATTGTCACAGCAGTCAGGAAGTCCTATGTGGCACACCTCATCATAAAAGGGTTCTCATCCAGGAAAAAAGGTGTCATTGTTCCCCTCTACTCGTCACAGACCAATTATAGAGTACAACGCCCTTTTGGAATGTCCCTCAAGACATCTGCAGCAGCTGGAAAGACCACAGAAGTACCTCACAAAGAGGATTACTGGCCTCAAACAAATGCCCTACACTGACTGCCTCAAAAAACTCCAGCTTTACTCCGTAGCATATCGCCTACTACAAGGGGATCTCTGCCCAACATATAAAGCTATGTCAAACCCAGAACTGTTGGACATGCTACACCTAAAGAAATCCCAATCCCTCAGAGCTACACACTCTAGGGACCTAAACCTTGTCACCACAATAAACCAAATCTTAATGAGTGGATGGGAAATAGGAAATGCACCTCTGGGATCACTTCTGTGTCCCTGCTCGATAGTGGCACAGGAAAATAACTTTGGGTGGCATAAGCTATGGAACCTTGCTGGCTAGGCTTACATAGGCCCTTGGGCCAATAGCCTAGTACCTACCTACGAACCACAACTTTAGGACAAAAAAAGTCAAGGGTTTGAGATTAGTTCTCAAAGTATAAAAGAGAAAGCAGAGGCTGATTTACATCTCTAATCTTGAATGTAGTGAGCTTTTATAGGAAGTGAAATGCTTTATGATAGAAATGTAAAGCTTGGATATTGTTGGGATGCGAGAAACCATGATAGGAAAGAAAAGGCCTGATCTGTTAAAAGCCTTACCAATAGCACTAAAACAGTTAACTATCCATACAAGAGCAGATAGAACTATAGAAGTGGTTCTGACCTCTGAAAATGTAACCGTATCCAATGGAAATCTGTGCACCATTAGGTAGTTATCATTCAATCCTTAACCGCTCAATTTGTATTGAGTACCTTGGAGGAAAGAACACCAATTTAGAATTACTACAGAGCTGATTATACAACTATTGATTTGAAGTTTCTAAAGTAGGAAAGGAGAAAAGCATTTGAAGACAAAGGTTAAAGATGTGTAGATTTATGAAAAAAATGGAGACCTTAAGATAAATATACTCAGAAGTGGTCAAAACTAGAAATCCATATTTAAGTATGAGAATGAAGAACAAAGTGAATGAGGCAAAATCCAGTGCAAGATCACAAGGTATAAAAATGCTGCTTATTAGAAAAGAAAAACATGAATATAGGTGGATAGCTACATTCAAGATAAATAAGCTTTACGTATGCAAACTAGTGCAGAAAAGGAAGTGAAGCAGAAGATTTAGAACCTCGCCCAAAGAGAGACAACATAGCTCCTAGCTAATTTTCAGAAATTTGCCAATCTGACTTTGGCAACTCTAGTAATAAATTACCCATTTACCAAAATGAAATTAGAGAGCATATCTGACAAACCAGATTTTGTACTGGATGCTTTGACGAGCATTAGGAAAGCTACATCACCTGGACAAGATTCTACAAATGGGTACCTTTGTGAGCATCAGAAATACTTTATAAATACTGGCCTATCCATTTCAATAGTTTTGGGGAAATTATATTTACCTCCAGAATGGAAGGTGGCCAATAGTAATTCATAAAGTAAAGATTCTTGTAAGGTTGAAACTTGGATCAATAATGCTTACAAGTATAAGGAACAGTTTTTCAAAAATGGTTGCACACTGATCAAATTTCAGCTTTCCCATTGTAAAAAGGCCAGTAATTCTGCTAGTGTTAAGTAGAATTTGTGTCACTGGCTAGTTAAGTACACTGCCTGGATGCCAGCAAAGTAGACAGCCTGAAAGAAAAGCAACCAGAAAAATGAAGATGCTCATCAGGAATCCTGCAGCTCCAGCTTTGGCACAACATATGTTTTTCCTTTAAATTACTGTAAGCTAAGCCAAACGTCCTCTGGGTTGAGGAAAATAAAACACTGGAGTATATCAATTCAAACTAGAAAAATGGAAAGCTTTAAACAGCTATTCAGATGAACTGAAAACTGCAAAAAATCAGCTCAAAATGAAAAAGGATGGCCGAGTAGGAGACTGCTTAAGAGCAGTTTCAAAAAAATGGTAGCCTTAGAGGCTTGAGCATGCAGAGGAAAAAAAAAACATTTTCTGCTGTACCAGAGAAACTGCAAGGAAAGACTATGAAAGCCCAAAAAAAGTAACTGGACTGGAATTCCACATCAAGATTTGTTATTGAAAGGGCATGTGTGTATGCTCCAAACCTGGCTATTAGAAAGCAGCCAAGACCTGCATTTGCAAAGATGCAATCATACCAACAAGTTAGAGTTGATCCTGACAAAACTGAGGCAAAAGGGAAAATTAAAAAAAATCAGTAGTGTTTGTGGAAAGTGACTCTGTGTACACCACACAGAAAAACAAATTTATCCAGGCAATCAGGGAATCTTGAAAGGCAGGTGTGATATTCAAGCTGCTGTATCCATCTGTCTCTAGAATTTTCCTGGAGGATCAAAGTAATTTTTTGATGCAGAACAGACTAAAGGGAAATACAAAAGTTTGATAGTTCACTCCTTGTTGGAGGAACAGGAGACTTTGATGGTAAGGCTCAGAGCAAGGCACAGCCAATGAAACCTTTTCCAAAGTTCCAAAGGAAAAGGCCTGAGAAAGAAAAATGCACAGGAGTTGACTAGAATTAGGATTTGAACCCGAATCTGGGGATGGGAGATACAGGAATACCAGCAACACAAATTAGTGAATACACGTTAGTCTGCAAAGCAATCCCCCGACGTTAGTCTGCAAAGCAATCAGATTTTTGAAATAAGGCCTTGCAAGAAAGAGTGGCCAAGATTGATTAGATTTTTGACGACTGTTAAACTTTGACAGGCATATGTCCCACTTCATGTCATTGTTTGAAAGAGCACTAAAAGTATAGAGGGGAAGAGGGAAAAAAGTAAATAAAGAAATGTTAACAATATTTTATAATAAATCAAATTATGTACAGTAAAGTATTTTCAGGGATGGTTATATGTGATAAACAGGTGTTTTCAGTTTTAAAAATATGTACATTACAATATAAAAGGAAAGGCTGGACAAAAGCACACCTAAATCACTAGGTTGTAATCTTGGGCTGCTGGGGTGGGGAATGGGGTGTAAAAATGTTCACTGATGACGCATGTATGCCCTTGACTTAATCTAATGACAAATGAATGCAAGTAGATTTTTTTTTTTTTTTTTTTTTTTTTTTTTTTTTTTTAAAAGACCAAAAATCTTGAGCAGAGGCACCTCTACATTTTGATCTTATGCTTCCATGGAAACAAGCCGACCAAAGGTGAAGGTAATAAATCAAGGGGTCTGGGCACTGTTTACTGACAAATGTAAAAGTAAAAAAAGGTACAAGGGCAGGCAGTTCAGTAAAATTGAAATTATTGGAAGTGAAGAGCAGCTTTTCTGGTAACTATTGGAAGTGAAGAGCAGCTTTTCTGGTAACTAAACACTAAAGCATTTATTAGAACAGTGTATTTTAGTTTTTACAGAAATATAGCCAAGTGCACATTTTCTTATGGCTACAAGTTAAGTTTTCTGACAATATCCAAGTTTTTCACAACTGGGAGGGGAGTAAAGAAAACTAGAACAGACTGAAATTAAAGAGCAGTATGCAACATGCATCTTTGTAGGGATAGCCTTAATTTTAGGTTAGGTTCTAACAGTGTGTGCAGCTATCTTTCAAGAGTCATCAGGATGGTTGCACTTCATTTGAAGATGTACATAGTTGTGTTTTAAATATGTTCTAGGGGTGTGTGCATTTTGTTTGAGGCTTTTCACTAAAACAAAGTGTGACTGGTTCAAATAGAGAACAAAAATTAATAAAAGATAAACTTGCCAAATAACTAAAAGCAAAGGATGAAGTCTTGTTTTTAGTCATTTGGTTTGTGCCTTCTGTTTTCTACAACCTGTCGAATATTAGTGGGTGCATATAACACAAGCTGGAAACTGTCATTTAAAAACTGGTCTTATGCAACGGGTAGAAATAACTCATCAATGGCTACACTAAACATTTTGTAATGTTAAATAGCTTCATAGGTATAGACAGCATTAAATTATGTAACGAAATGGAGAGTGCAAACAGCTGTGCTACAGGAAACACCTGGAAAGAAAGCATGTGAATTTGATAAGCTTTCAGGAGGGATATTCAGCAGAGTATCAAAGGAAGAGGTGTACTTAAAAACTGCTAGAGAAACTCCAACAGTGACAGAAGAGGAAACCGTGGTGGTAGATTTGTGGTAGTAAGGGGCTACTGGCAAGGGAGTATTATGCTGCCACATTTACATTCCACCTACAACTGCTATTATAAAATTTAAGAAAATGGTGGGAGAAATTAGCTTTCAGCATGGGATTACTTATAGGTGGGGAGAGGAAATTGATTTGCAACAATGAAGATGTATGCAGGGGGACCTAAAGAGACAACATAAGGTAGATTTCTGAAGAAATCTAATATTTGCTACAGAAGACATTAATTCAGTAGGGGGAAATTTCCCCAAATACAATAACTGGGCAAGACTAAAATTATATTTCACAGGCACATGTGCATTTAAATTGAAACCTTTGACACATACAACTATTTTAGATCATGTGCCAACCAACACCAAGAGAAAATTGTAGGGTAATGAAGGACAAACGAGAGACACTGGTGCTTACCCAAACTACCAGTTAGAGGAATTTAAGGAATTGGTATTGGAAATCATTCAAGAGTTATTCGGTAGACAGACATTTCATAAACTAATGAGTGGAATAAAATGAAAGGAGTTTAAAAAGGATAGAAAGAAGATATGGTCAAATAATTTAGAGAGGCTGACAAAGGCTAAAGTATTGCAGAATAAGGGGATCTCACAACAGATGCAAATGCAGAGACACAAAGAAAAAAGGGAGTATCTGGATAATCTGCATGATTTTAGAAAGATTGCCGTCAAGTATTTTGATAACTCCAGAGCACAAAATCTTTTAGCACAACTTGACAGAAGAAAGGGTTATCGCTAAACATGGACCCTACAACAAAGATAACCATAGTTCCTGTAGGGCATTCGAGATTCTTGAAATTTTATGGAAATTTGTATAATGCAAAGGAATGTGGAAATAAAGCAAAAAGCACAAATGAGAAAATTTATGGAAGACTTCGTACACCAAGGTTAAAGGTAGGTGAGGCTCAACAATTAGAAGTTAAACTAGAAGGAAATGCGAACAATGGCAATATGGCAATGTATAATCAATCTGCAGGAAAGTCTCCAGGAAGAGATGGTATTCCTGTGAAGTGTGGAAACTAGGAGGGAAGAAAATTAAAGATCTGGAAGGTTTTGTTCAAAAGTAGAGGAGGGGAAGCACCACCATCCCGGAAGAAAGTTGTAGTGGCCGTAATACCAAAAGATGGTAAAAGCCCATCAGACCCAGCTATATATAGACCCATTTCAATTTTAAATTATAAAATGTTTGTCTAATAGCTAAATGAATGGCAAGTTTGTCCTTCGGCTTTTCCCGGTTAGGGGTCGTCACAGCGGAACTCCAGTCCGCTAATGATTGGCAGCTGTTTTTTATGGTGTCGAGTTGCCAGCCCGATGCCCAACCTTCAATGAAGGCACACCCATTCAACTCATGTCTTTTGAACGCCCACTTGACTGCAGGGAGGACATGCAGACTCCACACAGAAGGCACTCCCAACCCAAGCTGAGAATCAAACGGGAGAACCTCTTGCTGTGAGACAATAATGCTACCGCTGCACCACTGCAGAAGTAGCTAAATAAAATGGCAAGTGTGTTGCAAAAACTGGTGTACACAACAAAGTGGTTTTGTGGAGGCGAGGCAAACATTTAATATTAGAACAATCCAGAGGGAAGCAGAATGCAAGAAGATACAACTGCTATTGATGCAGAGAAAGCATAAAATAAAAAGCATTTAACAGAGAAAGATGGGATTTTATGAGTATAGAAGAAATCAGTCAAGGGTGTTTCCCGGTTATTTAGAGCCACTGGCAAAGTAAATAAGACAAATTCAAGAGTACAATTGGTATGGTAATCAAGAAAAGTTGATCATTTGCAGACAATATTTTGTACCTGATAAAAATCAGAAAAGGGCAATGTTGAATAGTCTTTTCAGGATACAAAGAATGAAGACAAATGAAGGCTACAGTTGTAAACTATGTATGGCAAACGGTTAACCAGAACTCAAGCAAACGGAACTCTCAAACAACCAGAAAAAAATTCAAAGAAACAGTACGATTTTCATGTGTTGTACTTTGCCCCCCCCCCCTTGCAGAAACATAACTTTCGTATTTAGAGTGAGTTTAAAAAAAAAAAAATGGGAATAAATTCCCTCTCTCCCCAAGCCAAGAACAAGTCAAACCAAGTAGTATAGGGTACAGTATTAGTCAGGGCTATTTTTAATAGTAGCTCTCAAGCAACCGGAAACTAGTTATCCAGCATCTACCATTCCCTATGGGTGCCGGCTAACCGAGAGTTTACTGTACTCGCATGAATTTGTTCAGCAATACCCATATTTATGGGGACATGATAAAATGATTTAGGAGTATGGGTTAAAATGATTATGTTGCAGTAACCAAGGATATGTGGGGAAAGACTAAACAGAAGAGAATACAAAAAACTGGAATTGGTTTGATATAAATGAGACTAGCAGTGAAAATGTTTTAATCCCTTTAGTTTTTTTTTTTTTTATACGGGTCAGGCGTTTTTTTTTTTTTTTTTTTTTTAAAGGAATTACAGTAATAAAGGATTTTATTGGGGGACAGAGGAGAGAGAGCAAGGATTAAATGGGTTAAGTTTACCCTTCCAATAGAACATGGTTTAGAACCGGTTTTGAGGAAATATTTTAAAGCTACACGGTTAAGGCTCATACATAACACAAGCAAGAATTCAAAGTGGAAAAGGACGATTATGAAGCGGGGGGGGGGTCAAGAAATAAGGCTAGTGGTATTTTGGATGCATATCCAAACGTAAATATAGTCAAAGACTGCATGAATACAAAATTTTATATCCATAAAGTAGCACAAAGTATTCTGAGAGACAAGCCAACAAGAATGGAGAAAGGTGATTCTACTGATCCAGACTACAATTAGGGGTACATGGAATAGGAAAGAATGGGGCTGCAATTTACTGGAGAAAACTGGCAAAGGAACCAAGGTATTGAGAGCAAATAAGAGATGGAAAGGTAAGCGTGGGAAGAGGCCTGAAAGATATTTGGACTTCAGGCTTGAGATTAATATCTTTCTGGATAGGGAAGATAGAGTATAGGCAAATAGAAAAGGATAAAGGAATTTTAATTGAAAGACCTGCTGTGGTGGAGTTTTAATTCATTCTAGAACAGAATCTGCTGTTAAAGGGATATTAGTAGGACATATAAAATACAGGACAACTACAGAAATCAGCAGAGGGTAGAAAAGATTGGGAAGAGACTGGGTAAGCAATTCACAAGGAAACAATGGGAAGACATATGCATGGCTCACAAACATGCAAGTCTAGAAAAATTAGGATTTTTGCTTGAAGTATTTTCATAGGCATTTTTATAACCCAGGAAGACTCAAAAGATTTTCCTAAGGTAGATGGCAAATGTTAGAGGTGTGAAAGAAGAAAGTTGGAACGTGTTAAGTGTAATAAGTTGGCAAACATTTGCCTATAAACCAGTCAAATATTGGATAAGCAAATGGATACAATTAAAGAAATTTTTTTGAGTTGGGATAGAGGACCTGAATTGTCGACATAGTAAGGCATTAACTTGCATTTTTGACAACAACCAAATTTAAGCTACAAAATGGAATCAGTTTAAACCAACTGTATTTGAAGCAAATATTGTCAGAAATAAAAGAACATGAAGTAGGATTTAGAGAGGGTAGCAGCAAATTTTATACAAAAAATTGAAATTGTGGGAATTATATGTAGAATGTTTTGGAGGAGTAAGGTTTAAGGAAGGGAGGAATTGATCAATGCAGTTTGGATTGATAATTGTATAAAAGAATATGATGTAGGTTTGTGACAGAGCATTGTAACATGGTTCTTTAAAATGTATGCCTTGAGTTAATAAAGGTGTTGAAAAAAAGTGCAAGGACATTATAAGGGTACAAAGAATTACAGAATCCTCAAAAGATAAATTGCAGTGACATTTACTAACATGAATGTAAGAAGTCAAACCTTGTTAACTCAGATGGTGTTAGGACATTAGACAAGCCTGTTGATATAGTATTTCCAGACCTTGCCAAAGCACTTCAGTACTATACTATGCACTGTAAATGGTTTGGAGAAAGGAAGTTTTAATCCCTATATTATTCAGCTGCTTACAAATGGGTTAAGCTACCGAATTCTGGCAAGTTGTTGGCATTACTTGCTACAGAAGCTAAACAAGTGTCTTGCTATTGGCTGGGGTGCTATATTGAGCTTTTTGTTGCTTATTTTCTTTGTTATGAAATTTAGTGTGGTGCTGCCAATTGCGCAGTGGCACATCTCACTGCAGTCTCTAGACACAAGTATTTAGAACCTTAAGTTTCTCTGCTTACCCTACCCCAATTTGCATTTCAAATATTCCCCCCACCCCAAGACTTTCATACATTAGTTAAATCCTTGACCACCCTATAGTGCTATATTTTTTAGGCAGTCTTCTAAAGCTTCCAAACACAAGTAAACAGAAACTAGATAGAAAAAGGTATTGCTGCTCAACACTAGGAGCCTTGAAAGAACTTCACTCCTCACATGCAGCCAATAGCCTGAAAAACATTGATATATAAAGAGACCTGGTTTTAAGACTGGTAAAAGCACTGAAGCCATTTATTTACATTTGTTGACTGGGAGTGTCCGACTGGACATGGGTCCATTTTCAGCAGAGGCCCAGGGAAAAAAGCTCCACAGTTAAAATAGACAGTAGTTACATTGGATTACATAGCGATTAACAATTTAACATAGCAATTACAACATATTTACAGATGAAGAACATAGTACATCAGTAGACAACTAGAATCTGTGAAGTATATAACAGACATTAACAAATGTTACAATGAGAAGTTCCTGCTGTATAATAAGTACTAGGCTTATGAGCTTGCTATAAATCAAGGTAGTTAGTGGAGTGGAAAGAAAGGTAGTGGTTGGATGGGGTGGGTGATATTAGAGTGGGAGTTGCAACAGCATAGCCAGCATGTTTTAGGTGCACTTTTAGTAAAGTTTTGAAGTGAGTGCATGATGGTACAGAGGTAATTGTGGGTGGAAGGGAGTTCCATAATTTGGCTATGGTGCAAGAGAATAGTGCTTCACCAGCAGAGTTATTGGCTTTAGCGATCTGCAAGTGATTTATGTTGCTGGATCTTAGTGGTCTGGTGGTGTGATAGGGTTGGAGTAGATTCTGGAGGGATGGGACATTTAGTGGATGGTTTACTAGTTTGTGAGAGAGTGAGAGTTGATACCACTGAAGGAGGTGAGGGAGTTCAAGCCAGCCCAGTTCAGCAAGTGAGAGTGCTGACTACAGTAGGATGCCCCTGTGGCGAATTTGGCAATTTTGTTGTAGCAGGTCTCTAGCTTGTTTAGCTCGCATTGCCTTAGGTTGGTATATATTAGAGAGGCATAAAGTAGGGTGGAGATGAGGTGGGAATTTGCTATT
>NC_056747.1:637363049-637385549 GCF_019279795.1 Protopterus annectens
CAAAGGTTCTGAAGCCAACTAACATACCAAGGTTGCCAATGGGTCAGGCTGACACATTACTTGCCTGACCCCTGTAGAAGTTACACGATCAGCCACAAAACAGGCCTTGTGCCAAATGAATGGAGGATAGCAAGTGTTATTCCCTCAAAAAAGTGGGGCTTCAATGCACCCAGGCAATTACAGACCAGTAATCTACAAGTCTATGAAAAAAATGGGGAATCAACATACAAGAATACAGGCAACCTGCAGACTACTAAATGCAATTTGGATTCAAGGGCAGGTCCAGTCTACTTAACCTGAATGACTTATTGGAAAAAAGTTCCTGAGGTGAGCAGAACAGTGCACACTACCCAAGAATTCACCAAGGCATTTGTCACTATACCACACACACACAGGTGTAGTACAGCCTCTCCCACATAAATATCAATCCTTATTTAACTGACAGCAAACTGGTTCACAAATAGAATGCAGAAAAATTAGGGTCGACAGCTATACTCCAAAGAGACCAGTCACTAGCAATACACCCCAGTCTTCAGTCACTGGACCACTTTGGCATCTCAGTGGTCAAAGTGTTAAATTTTTGTGGCTACCAGTGTTCACAGATGACTGAAAACCATGTGCCATTATAAGGACGGTCTCCAACAAATAGCTGGTCAACTATGCACCAATATAAAATGCCAAGTAGTGTATAATCAACCTTTGGCAAGTATAACTCGCCTTGTCACCACATTTAACTTACTATTTAGTAACCAGGTAGCTAGACTGATCCAAAGACCCTTTCCAGTCATGACCTGGTCTCAGAGGCCAACACTGCAAGTGACATGCTTACTATAATGTTTCATCTGTTTTGTCCATTTTCATTCTTCAACATATGGGCTCCATCAGAGACACTGATCAGACTCTGCTGTTACTCCAGCTTGTGGAGACCAAACTCTCAAGCTCCTTTTCTACACACAATGCACCAAGCCCAACTCCCCTCAGGTCTTATTTACAGCTTGACAGAGAAAGACTGAAATAATTACCATATCTGCAGTTCAACACAAGGGACATGGTGTGTCCTTGTTGTTTAAGCTCATTCCTCCAGAAGTCATTTGAGGGAAACAGACTGGGATGGAGGGTGGGGAATGAAAATGGACAACACAAATGGAACCTTATGTTAATTACATAACTTGATCAGATGTCAATTTTCATTCATTCCTCAATGTATGAAATATAGTATCCCCAGCTTTCCAATTTCCTTGGTGATCTCCAAGGAAGATATTCCAGAGTATGGTAGAGCCAAAGGCCACTGTTCCCCTCAATATCAGCTCCAATTTGTAATGCGCGATGACGGTATGAGGATTTGGCCAAGTATCAGCTATACAAATTGCCTGTGAATGCTCTAGACTGGAATAGAGTAGAAGTAACCATAGATCTAGTTGAATGAGCCTTTAATGATTTTGGTAGGGAAAACTCAATTTAGTACACACAAATGAGATGCAATCCAACCACCTGGCTATAGTTACATTTGTGACCAATTCACCAATCTTGTGTTGAGCAAAGGAAACAGATCAATTTGTTTTCTTCTGTGCAGATAGAAGCACGACTGTCTATGAACATGAATAGTCTCCTTTATTTGCAAAGTTTGGGAAGATTACTGGCAGGTTAATGGATTGGTTAATGCAGAACTGACACCATCTTAGGTAAGAAGCAACCATAGGTAAGCAAGGTGACCCTGACCTTGGGGAAAATATGGGAGCAAGTTCTGAAATCTAGCACATGTAAATTGCAACTAAAGATGGTCTTCCAACTTAAGAATTTTAGATTACATTTAGCTGAAGGTTCAAATGGGGACAGTGTCAAGGCTTGCAGTATCAAATTTAAATCCCATGGTGGTATAGGATCTATGGAAGGGAGTCCAAGTAGAGTACCTTTCAAAAATACTCTGCATAATTTAGAGGAAACCACAGAAGAATTCTTAAACCCTACATGGAAACGTGAATTGGCTGTGAGTTGGACTTGTCAAACTAGCACCCTCCTTAAATAAGTTCACTAAAAATTCTAGAACATAATGCATCAGAGCAGAGAGGGGTTCTACCAGATTCTGCTCTGCCCAACAATTTTTTTTTTTTTTTTTTTTTTTTTTTTTTTTACACTTCTGCACAGTTTCCGTGTAGAGGGCCTACAGGATAACAATAGAACAGACAAGTGAAGACACTATAGGTTGTCTGGCCATCGGTTTACTATCATATACCTGAAATGTATTTCAACATGGGTCGAGATAGGGGCAGATGTGTATTTCAGCAATAGCGCTCGACATTGCCTACAGTCATCAACATTCCGATTTTCGAACGAAGTGGTGTAGACAGACTTTACTTCGAATAAAGGATAGTAAACCCTGGCCATCAATAGAATTAGAGAAACCACAATAAGGTTTATGATGTCTGGGTGAATTATGCCAGTCAGGTGAGACAGGTCTGGAGTCTGATCCAGCATCCAAGGTGGGTACAGAAGAGTAGAAAGCAAGGAGAACCAAATTTTTCAAAGCCAATAAGGTGCAAGGGAGTATCACTCTGCTCTTCAGTCTGGCTGCTATCTTAAGAAATTTGGGAATTTAAAAGGAGTCTGTGATAAGTGTATAGAAGACCGGGGGGGGGGGTCAATCATGGAGTAGAGCATCCCTCCGACTCCCCCAGAGGGGATTAGGACAAAAGCCACTGCACTTGTTTAGGAGAGACTCAGATTGCAGCAAGGCTGTCCCCACTGATGGGAAACCATGTCAATCACCTTTGCTGCCGAGACAGCTCATTGAGATCTGAGCAGGTTCATATTAGTATCACAATGGACTTCCAGAATATGCACTGAAATTAGAAAGGGGTTGGAAGAAATGCTTCATTGCCACACCCTCAGGGCTTCGATATAGTGGGCAAGATCTGGTTCCTCCTTGTTTATGTACCATACTACCAAATGTGCTTCTGAATTGCAATCATTCTGAGGGGGAAGTTTTGGAATGATTGCAATGCCAAAAGCCCCGCTCTCATTTCTAGAGCACTGACATGCAAGTTGGCCTCCTCAGGGGACCAAGCACCTTGGACAGTTCACCAGAAAATGCCCCCCCCCCCCAAATCTGGGAAGCATCTGGGTCACTGTGACCTTGGGCATAGGGAGAATGGATGACCTAACAACAATTGACTACATCCACCAGGAGAGATGCAGCTTGCATAGCAGAGTTATCCTTTGACATAGGTTGAGAGATTGACCATTGTGTTTGTAGCATCCACTGCAGAACTCATGGGCATCTTGCTAAAGAACTAAGCTATTGTCACAGACATTGAGGCCAGAGTTTGTAGAATCAACTGGGCTGAAATACTGGTAATGCAAATTTTCTTTACCCGATTTCTTGTTTGTACTTATGAAAGGGAAGTGATGCCACCATAGAGACTGTTGAATATTGCTCCTATGAATTTCGATGACCAGGTTGGCTGCAATTGTGATTTGTTGTGATTGATAGTTACTCCTAGATTTGACCAAGTCTAACACTGTCTCAGGCTTGTACCAGTTAGTGCCTGATTGGAGCAGTGATGAGCCCATTCTAGTATGCACTATCCCTGCAGTCAAGTGAGCTGCCACTACTGCCATACACGAACACCCTGGAGGCTGTGGTGAGACCAAGGGCAGCACTCAGAACCAGTAATGACCAACTCGCAGCCAGAGGCACAAGAATCTTCTGGATCATCTGTTTATTTTTAGGAGATAGTACACATCCTGAAGGTATATGGAGTACATCCAGTCTTCTTTGCTCAGAAAGGGCAGAATGGACTGAACCACAACCATCTGGAACTTGGTTTGCTCTTAGGTTTTATAATTAGCAGTGGATTTAACCAAATGCAGACATGCTACTTTATCAATTTACATCGGTTAAAAATCAGTTTAAGAAATTTTCTTAGAGGTTTAAGACTGAATTTCCAAAACTCAAATTTAAAAATAGAGTTATACCTAGAAACTAAGAAATACATGAGTTAAATGGCAAAGGAAAACAGCTGAGGTTCAATTTTTAGCATTTTAAGCTTTTAGAAGTTAACCATTATCCCTAAAGCATTTATAACAAACTTCCTTGAAGAGATTCCCAGGAAGGAATTTTTTTCAACTTAATAAAAGTACCTCGATGCCTAGTTTGTTTTTTTTAAACAAAAAGAGAAGGACCTACTCTTGAGATGTTCATCAATGACTGTTTAAAAGGGACAGTTGAGTGACATTAAGTTATAGTTGGACTTCTTATGGTGTAGGACTGCTTCCCAATCTGGAGTTCTTTTCTGAGGGGCCAGAAGCAATAATGTAGAACTGTATATAGTAAGGTACATAGAAAATAAGCGGACATTTCAGCAACCCATAATTTAGAAGGCTGTAGTCTACAATAGTGGCAACAAGCAAAGCAAACCTGTTAATTTTATTCTCTGTGACTTGAAGTCTTGAGTGTTATAAGAGTGACAGTACAGGAAGAATTTTCAGTCTAGGGAGGACATTCTTGGCCACTGCTTTGCAGGCAGAAGTAAATGCAATATGCTACAGAACTTTAGTTGAGAGAGGACTTGGTAGTGTGGGCTGTGAAGCTTAAGCCTAGCCCATGACTCTGCATTAAGAGCATACAAATAGCAAGTACAGAAGGTTTAGTTGCGATGGGTGGAAATTAGCACAACACTGGTTTTGTGGTCGATTTAAAGTTTTTTTTTTTTCCAAATTCAAGGACAAAGAGGAGGATTGCTGGACTTGGCATGGCAGGACTATGGGACAGCAGTTTGCCAAAAGTAGTTTTCATCTGCATAATGTACATAAACACCATAGTCCTGAAAATGTTTCCCTTTAGTTAGGGATCTGGGAACCTGTGGTAGACTATGAACTGTTTTTGATCACCACATATCCACTGTTGCAGGTAGCCCTTTTTCATTGACCAGCTTACATCTAGAAGTATTGTGCCCAGATAAAAGGAATGCAATTGTCTCACTGTGCTCTGCATTCGTTAGGTAGAGAGGCTATCATTACATTGTAGAGATTCAACAAACCCTATTCTGTCAAGCTTATAAACATTTGCAAATCTAATGGCATCACACCCCCATTCAAGGCATCTCCATCTCTTTTGCAATACTGTTTCTATGGAACATTCTTCCACGCCACATAAAGCAAAGTACTTCTACTATTTTCAAATGTAATTTGGCCAACTGGATGGGTAACTACAAATTACCCCCAGTTTAGCATCGGTCACTCACAGATGGGGAACATGAAGTGCCCCAATATATCCTTGTTCAGCCCATCTCTGGTTTATTTGTATGCAAACTATCACAGCTCAAAACCACCATCGGAAATATTTCTTGATGGGTACCTTTCTAAGCTATTTATCTGGGACTACAAAGCCTGCTAGTGTACAAGAGAAATACATTCCTGGGAATTCAATATAGGGAGAGGTGTATGAGGAGACATGTTACTGGGATCCTTCCTATTTCAGTCAACTTTTCTTAAAGTACTAGGGTGTTCTGCCAAGTTTGCAGATGAGGTGGCAGGTTGGGATACTTCACTGAATGACTAACTTTGTATGCAGGCTTATCAGTATGAGCTATGCATCTGGGCTAGCAGACATGGTGTTTCATTTAACTAAAGGAGTCAGGTAATGTATATGGGTGCTGATAACCTGGAGTACCCTTGTTTAAATAACTGCATTAACTGATGAAGCATTAACTGATGAAGCTGGAGACAAATGAAAAAGGTTTAAAATGTACAATTTTTTTAATTTTATTTATTTTACGTTTACCAAGAAAGTCCGACTGGACACAGGTCTGTTTTCAGCAGAGGCCCGGGGAGGCTACAAGTGAGAAGAGAGGTGAAAGAATGTTATGCAACAGAACCAAATCACCAAGAGATTAAAATGGCAAGATTTTAGAACAGCCAGGGAGTATGGGTCAGGATTTTGTTATGTATATAGAATGAACAAAGTTGGTCATACATGTGCAGATATATAATGGATAGAAAACGGAGAAAGTTCACACCGGTATCGATCCCTTTATTTTACTTGGTTTAAAATTATAAAGGACAACAGACTAATGGATCCAATTGATTCTTAGTAAATTATAGGCTGTTGGGATACACAAGGTCTAATAAATGTAATCCTCAAACTACACCTTGTTGGACTTGGGAGAAAAACAAGCAAAGAAGGCAGGAGTTACTTTCATGTGCATGTAGAGAGAAGATTAATTCAACTGGTAATTTAAAGGCCTTCAGAGAGCATCGATATTCGAAAAGAATGTTAGAGAGGTCTATAGGATCGGCTGCTCTTGGAAGTTGGCTGTTGATCTTCTGGGAAGTCTAAGGTCACTGCTTTTCTAACACTAACAAGTGCAACTTTGTAATGTATTAACTTAACATGTCTAGGAATGTGGGATGCTACTATTGGCTGGTTGGAAACAATTTTCCATTGCCAAACTCTCTCAGCACAGGGGACAAGACTCTTCGACATGGCTGTGGTGCAACCTCAAATGGTGTGGAATATGTGGCAGTTGCATCAGAAGAGTGTCCCAAAATGCTTACATAAAATACAGCCCTCATTTCCAAAAAATGAGGAACTCCACTTCCTGAAATGACCATGTGCCTTGGGCCAACTTCCTGAAATGACCATGTGCCTTGGGCCAACTGCTACAAATACCACCCACCCCCGAGCATAAGCTTTCACTGCCAGTCTCCAGAGGTACAGGATCTTGAAAAAAGGTCAAGAAAAAGGCTGTAAAGTCTACCATAGGAGATTCTCTTTGTACTTAAATATTTTCACTGAAGTATCCATTGGATCTGTCATCTGACAGATACTAGAAGGCCCAGTGAAGTACCTTGCATGTCAACATGAATACAGTGGACACTCCTAGCATCAAAACTCATTTACCATTTCTATCAACTCTGCAGTAATCTCTGCCTATTTTGATACAGTACATTTCCTTACCTCAGTTTAGCCCTTTGAATCTGTCACTTCTCCACGAGACTCCTAATGCAGAGGTCTCACCTGCTTTCCTCCCCCACTGAGATGGTCCTCTCCATCCCATTTACCTATCACTCCCACTGAAGTCACACCGCCACACCCCCCCCCCCCCACACACACACACACACCCCACACACAAAATCTCAACCTTCCTGGTCCACCATTAAATTTTATTATTCACACAAACTCCCAACCCCCCATTTTATCCAACTTTTCTTGCTCAGCTTCTATTCTTGTTAAAGCTCTCATGTACCCTAATCCGGTGTTTGGAGGCATACACAGATGTATACACCTATTTTTGTGTAACCACTCTTCATATCCATCCCCTAAATCCATGCTAACACTTTTTTTTTTAATATTTTCATTCCACTTCTATTTTTACAAAAACGTTTTGGCCAATATGACCATTCCCTCTCCTCCCCATGTAGTCTCAGCCAGTGCTGAAAAATCTCCATTTATTGTGCTCAGTGGTGCCATACCATTTCTACCAATGTTACCATCTGTCCCTGCTTTACCATACTGTGTAATACCCAGTCTACTCTACTGGGTTATTCAAACTGTTACCAGCGTGGTCACATTAAATACAACCTCCCTCTTGTCTTCATTTGTAGCCTATTTACCTTTGCTTCCTTTACTGCATTGCTTCTTCCACTGTAATCCTAATTTCACTCCATAAACTGTTAGTATTTTGCAGATGTTCATACTTTTGCCTCTTTTGGTCTGTTCAAAAAATGTGGTTTACTGGAAAAGCACTGAGTTTCAGACTTCACCTTCAGAAAAATGATCATAATGCAAAGCCTGTTGCAACAGCTTTCTACATTTATGATCAATATTTAAAAAATGGTATTTTTGGGCCTTTGCCCCCACTTTTTCCTTTGTGGAGATTTCCTGAGATTAAGTGGCATGTCCTGAAGTGTTCTGCATCTCACTATCGAGATCTAAAACCAGCTCCAAGACTATAGCAAAAATTTAATCTGTGTGCTACTGAGCATGCTTCATGCTCCTGGTACCCCCTTATGATTACCCATGTCCTCTACTTGTTTTCCCACCCCAAAACATTCCCCCATAACTATATGCAACTTATTGACATCTGCTTCCAAATTTGAGATATGGTCTCTGTACCGTCAATTTCTGTATCCCTCACCTACAATCAACAATGGATGTTACACTTCTGCTAGGTGTAGATTAATTTCCCCTCAGCTCCACAAGCCAATAAAAACATCCTCTGTTAGGGGGTGGCCATATACTTCCTGCCCATTTTCAAACAGTCCATCAGCTTCTTCTCTATGGCAGCAGTTTACAGCACTACTTGTGTCTTAATGTATGGCATGAGGACCTACCTTAAGTCCCCTCATCAGGAATCTGTAGCTTCAATATTCTAAATCTGAGCAAGGGTTCCACCTTCTCCTCTTACCTTAACTATTTTGTAAGGTTCACCCATGTAACAAACTCCTCCAAGGGGCTATTTTAAAGTACCTGTCAGGGAGCACTTCAAAAATACCATTATAACCTCCTCCTCTGTACAATTGTACATTTTTATTGTTGAAGCTGGTTAGTCTCTGCATATCCATCACCTATATGCATCAATTACCATCATACCACTACCTTTCCTGTCTCTTCACTCCACCTGGATTTAAACATCCTGGCAACTCATCTGAAATTTACTCCCTCCTTAACCTGCCTCATTTCAAATCTCTCTCCTACTACTAGTTTAAGCTAGTTTGCAACAATGGACTAAGCTCATAGAGTGACAATATATACATTACTTACTCATACTCTCATTGCCCGTCACTTGCATATTTCTACAAACTTTAAAACTGAAAGGCATGTCTGTATTACACTGTATAGCTATTTACACAGCATTTACTCACCAGACCTGTTTCTGTTAATGGCCCACTGAGATCAGGACTATCCAGGTAAAACAAAATAAAGAGATCTTTCTTGATGTTGGTTTAAGATGTTCAGACCTAAAATGGGTCTGGAGGTACTTATCTTTTTGGTAAATGAACCTTGTATCATCCCACCCCCTCCATGGTCTGGCAAAACC
Source organism: Protopterus annectens (assembly GCF_019279795.1). Lineage (NCBI taxonomy): Eukaryota > Metazoa > Chordata > Ceratodontiformes > Protopteridae > Protopterus > Protopterus annectens. The sequence continues at coordinate 637,372,091 of NC_056747.1, forward strand.
TCTTGCATGCTTTTTGATAGTAGGCAAAGACAGTCCCCAACTTTGCCACAGATCTTGAGTGCAATTTCAGGCAGACTGCGTTAGGACAAAGTGCACAAAATAGCATCTAGAATTAGGTCTCTTATCCACTAGTGCTTGATGGCCATCCACACTTTCTGGTAGAACACAAATCGTCCAACAACCTTCAGATGACAGCAGTTTGTCAAAGCCTCTGGGAACAGAATGCTGGCCACTGGCAGAGTCCAAGATCAGTCCGTCAAGAACATTCGCATCTGGGTGGCGGCCATTCTTGAAGGAGCCACATCCCTTCTGGCCCTGGCAAGAAGCTAATGAAATTTTGTAGGATGCACACCACAATTCATGGGGGGTTTTGTTCGTTCCTGGAAAAAGATAACGAAAGCCTGAAAATTCAACCCAATCTGTGTGCAGTTCTCACCTGTGAGCTCCCTCCAAAAGTGGGAACCTTTTAGGCTAATGCTCCAATATAACAGACAAAAGGTTGGAAAAAAATGCCTCCCTAGTCTCTCCATTGCATGACATTTGACCAGCCTTTGCCTCAGGAGCTTTAAGAGCAGAAAAGTTCTAAGGGATTTTGATACATGCTATGACAGCTCCTGGATGGAGGATCTTATCTGGTCTCTGATAAAAGTCACAATGTCAGGGTTCTTTCACACATTGCCATAAAATTGTTTGGCAGAAAGTACAATTTACCATAATATATGTCTTTCTCTTCACAGTTGCACTATTCTTCACTGAAGGGATCTTCTGCCAAGGACAGCCCAACATTCAGCCCATATACCAAAGCCTCTAGATTTTTGTAGATATTGTATATACATGTATGCTCCCCACACAGGGTATAAAGGTGACATGGTTGCAAATACTCAGAACTGAACTGTCCCAAGAGGGATGAAAGCCCCCCCTCCCCCAAGGACAATGTGGAACATGTACATCTAGAATACAAGGGAGAGGAATGGAAAATCCCTTTGTCAGGATGGTAATAAGACTGGGATCAGAGCTATAACAGAGGTGGGAAGGAGGGCCCAATTACTGTAATAGTGAAGATGAGCATATCTGCTGTTATGGTAAAATTTTTCACAACTGTAACATGTCCTTCCCTATCACTGTTATAGTCTCCCTTAAGTGAATACTATAAGAGCCAAGATTTGGAAGGCAGCACAGAACATTCCTCTACAAAAAGAGATACAGGATAGCTCTAGCAAAACCTGCCCTGGAATTGTCCAATTTGTAATGCATAGTAAAAATGCAAACAAAGGTTCAAACAGCATCAACAATGGAATGTGTGTCCAAACTGTTGAAAGGGCACAAGAAGCAACTGCCCTAGAAGTGACTTTACAAAGAAAGGCATTTGCCATGAAAGGAACAAAATAGCTTTAGAGATAGAGAAGATGGCTTGCTTGGAAACAGCTAAACCCAAAGTCCTGGGATGAAAAAAAGCTGCTCAGATTTGTGAAGGACCTTTGTTTTATCCAAATATCTGTGCTGTCTATGCAAGTCCACAGTGTGCAAAACCTTTTTCCTACTTGGTAGTCTGCCAGTGAGAAGCTGAGTAGACCAATTTAGACAACCAACTGCCTTGGGCATAAGAGGATTAGTATGGAGACAGTTTCTGAAAAACTGGGAGGAATGGCTGCAAGCCTGAAGCTCAGACTCTTGGTCAAAGTAAGAGCTAACAGAATGGTCTTCCAAGTACAAAGCTGCAAGGCAACTGAACTAGTAGGTTCAAAAGGAGCCAGAGTTAATTTTTCAAGAACAAAACTGAGGTCCCAAAAGGATGAACAGGCTTTCTCTGGGGCCCGATATGAAAGACACCTTCAAGAAACTGCTTGACCACAGACAGTGAACAGATGAACACTGAAGAATATTCCAAGCAAGCATGGAGCAGATGACAAGTGAAAGAACCACAGAAACCCCTACTGAAGGGATCCTGATGGCAACAGAAAACACCAAACAAAATCTTCCATAGGTATAGGACTTTCTGGTAGTGGGTTTTCTGGCCTCCTGCAGAACTCAAAGGACATTCTCTGAAAAGAGGAATTCTGATCCCTTTTAGGCACCTATCACCCACAATGCTATTTAAAAAAATGGCCAGATGAGGATGGACAAGAGATCCCTTGTCTTGTGTTTGAAGATCACCCAGTGAGGTAACTTATGGCGATTGCCTCTTGCCAGATGAAAAAGGGGGTACCAGTGGTGTCTGGGCAAAAGGGAGTTGACCAAGATTTTGGGAGAGTCCTGCTTGACCTTGTGCAGCAAAGGAAGGGGAGGAAGGGCACACAAACATTCCCTTCCACAGCAATGACAGGGCAACCACTTTCCAAATCAAAGTATTTGGCACTAACAGAATACAGGAAGTTGTCTCTTCAGAGGGAAGGCAAAAAGATCTACCAGGGGAATATCCCACCAATGGACATGTCCAGGAACACATCCCTGTGAAGTGTCCATCCATGAGCCTGTGTTCTCTACCTCAGTCTGCCAGTAGTTTGTGCTCTAAAGGAATGCAGACACTCCTCTGATAACAGACAGCCAGATCCCTGGCCCGAATATCCAGTCTGCAAAGGAGATATGATCTTGTAACACCTGCTTGTTAATACACCACATCACAGTGGTATAGTCAGAGAAGATTTTCAAGGGGGGGATGGGGAGAAAGCATGGAAAGGACTGTACAACCAGAATTGGACCCATATCTCTTGTGTTGATATGAGCTAACTTCTGAGGCCAGAGACCCTGAACTTTGAGGGCCACAAGAAGCAGCCCAGCCAGCTCTGAGGCATCTGAACAGTTTGAGATAAGGGAGCAAAGGAATGCAAACTCTAGGGAATGGCAATATTGAAGCCACACCAATTTGAGTTAATTGAAGCTTCCGCATCTGGAGTCCAGCAAAAAGAAGCATGGGAATGGTACAGGTTATAAATCCCCAGAACCTGAGAAATTTCCAAGCTGTAAACAGAACAGAGGGAGGAGACACTAATTAGGTTGTCAACCAAAAAAAAAGCTTGGGAGCAGAAGACAAACATGGAAATGTACTGTATCCTGCAACAGAGAAAATATGATCCTGGGAAGTTTAAGCATCAACTTCTTGAGATTGATGGTGAACCCCAAGAGATGTGAAGATCTTGTAGAAAACTGCTGGGAGGAGCCTGAATAAGCAGGTTGTTTGGATAAAGGGAATACATACATCCCTCAAAGGCTACAAAAGGCAGGAGTGAGGCATTTTTTGAATACCCTTGAGAGGCAGTAGGAAGGCCAGAGGGCAAAGCAGAGAACTGAAAATGAGGAAGCAATAAGAATAAGGATGTGAAGATAAGCATCCTTGAAGTCTACAGAAACTAAGGCAGCCTGGGAAAGAGGAACCACCAATGTCTGAAGAGACTGCATACTGAAGGAAGGGACACTGAGAAAGGTGTTGGGGTGGGGGAAGAGACACCAGTCAAGAACTGGTCTCAAAGTCCCCTCCTTCTGAGGACATATATCCTGGAGTAAAAAAGTCTCACTCTGATTAGTGAACAGGTTGAATGATGCCCTGATCAAAAACAAACTGCAAAACCTCTGGAAAGAGAAACTTGTTTGGAGATTGCTATGGAATGTAGGAGGGCAGAGATTTCCATATCATAATACCCCTGACAAATGATAGCATCCAAGAGTCGGAGATCTACTGCCAATTTGAGAGTGAAAGGCAGACAGACCAGGGGACCTGGCCTTGGGGACCAGGAGGCAAAATGTCAAATAGAAACAGGCTTGTCCTGAAAACAAGGCTTTTGATAAGCAATAGTCTGAGTGGACTTAGGAGGAATATGCCATGCCCCCTTCTTACATTTAGGAGGTTAACAAGTGCCTGGAGACAAAGGCAGATTAAGGGCAATTCCTCTGGAATTTGGATACAAGGGAGACAAAAATATGCTCTAGTCCCTGCATGGCCTTGCCCTCATCCTGGAGGGACTTGGAGGGTCAGCAGCAGCTGTCCCAAAAAGCTTCCAGATGAGCATCCAGAAGTTTGGCTTCATCAGACAAGGCCTGTAGAAGCCACCACCACCACTGCATCACAGAACCAAAGCCAGCAACCTGGGAAGTATCAGAAGCATCGTAGCTGGATTTTATAGTACAACAAGCAACCTGGGAAGTGGACCCAAGGAGGTAAACAGCTGAAGCTTTCCCTTCTGAATCAGACAGACCAGACAGCAACCTTAGTCACCTGAGAAAGGACAGTCAAGACATACCTGGGTCATAAGGATATAGTAATGAATAGCCCCACATGACAGTGGCAGCAGCATATACTTTACCCAACTTCTCCATAGCTCTACTATCCTTATAAGGAGGAGCTTGGATGGCAAGAGTTTAAAAGGCTCATCAGTTGAGACTGAAATCAGAGGGTCAGGAGGACATTTAAACAAGTTTGCAGTCCTTCAGGTACCTTATAAAATTCATTAGGTTTCTTAGGGGCCAGGAGCTGAGAAGAGCTACAGAGGAGGTAGAAGTGTCAAAACAGGAGAGCTGCAGAAGGCTTAGGTGACTATTTGTAAAAGCCCATAACATCTCGAATGCCAGAGACCTGGAAGCAATCTCAAAGTACTTCATCATACAAGTGGAAATCCTTCAAATGAGGAATCCAGGCTCAAATACTCTTCCTCCAAGCAATAGTCTACAGAAGGAATTTGAGGGGTATGCAGAGGATTCCTCTTCAGCATCTATATCTTAAGAGGACTAGGGATCTGGATTCATATGAACAGGTGTGGAAGACCAAGGACAGATACCCCTTGAGTAAGCTTTAAGGCCATCAAGGCATTGAACAAACTCCCAAGTAAAAATACGGCCATTCATGTTTGGGATAGTTAATAGGGGTAATGCATTTGGTCTTTTTTCTTAAGAGGGACATCCACCCTAACCATCCTCAGTGGCTCAGCCCCTTGGCAGGATTCAGTGAGCATAGCAGCAATCTCTTCCAAAGATTTGAGGAAACCCCCCTCCCCTCAGTCCCTTGGAAATCTGTTATGGTTCCCCCCTCAACATCTGAAGCAGACTTTGAAAAGGCTCCGAGAAAGTGGAAGAACTTATCTAGGCCAGCCTCTGACAGGGTCATGGCAGAGGAATCCAATGCATGCACCAGACATTCATACCATTCACCAGCTTGTACAGAAATGTCCTGTAGAGGCTGGACAGGAAATGGATCAGGCCTAGACTCTCTGGCCTACTTAGAAGATGGCTGCCCCTCAGGATGGGAGGATTCCACCACAGCACCTACAGTCAACAACTTAAGATGTTGGTTCTAGAGGTATATGGTGAGAATGACAAATGACTAGAGTGCATCTTGGGAACAGTTGACAGCAATGTGTATGGCCATGGGAAGCACCTAGGCAAAAAGACATTGGTCATAACCGTCTATGAGGAATCTGCCTCCACACTGAAGTTCTCCCTTCTTGGATGACATGAACAACTAACTGGAGGAGGAACAAACAGTGGAGCATTTATCTGAATATGGCGTGGTAACAAGAACAAATGGGAGTTTGATAATGGTGTTTGGACTGTTGGCAAAGAAGTTTGAGAATTTGTGTCCATACATCACCTGCATACCCTAACCCTGTGTGGGGAGCAAATGTGTCACTTAGAACACCTATAAAATCTGAAAGCTTTGGTATACTGGCCAGATGTTTGCCTCTCCTTGGCAGGAGATCCCTTCAGTGAAGAGTACTGAAACAGTGATATAGGGAATCTACTGTAAGAGGATGAACTTTGTTAATCGAATGCCATCTACCAGGATCCACTCCAACTCTGAGGTGCAAACTAGCCTTCACTTCATATGAGCTTCAGGACCTGTCAAAGAACAGTGGAAAGTCTGCTACCTGATAATTATCAAGGGAGAGAGTTGAAATGCTTCATCATGCACACAACTGTGCATTTTAACCTCATGGTGGGCACAGGGAGGATGAAGGTGAAATTAGAGTCCCAGATATTCTGCTGACATCTTGATGGGGCAGTCCTGCAACTCTTTGGGATAAGATTGGGTGGGTAGCTGTGACAGCTGTAACAGAGGCTTTTAGAGCCCTGAGCCACCACCTATATTTTCAAGGTGGGACGAGAAGCCCAAGCAAGGCAACCTGCATCATTAGTATTGACAAGGTTCCCAGTGCCTAAACTGGGGCAGTCAACCCCAGACCACCAATGAACAACAGGACAGCCCAATGGCAAACGCAGAGGTCAGCAGTGAAACTGACATCCTGGTCAAAGTTTGTGGCTTCAAGGTTGGCTGCCAAATATAGGGATAGAATACATTCAACAGAAAGCTCAGACATTGGCTGTTGATATTGACTTGAGGCACCAAGCCCAAACAAACTGCAAACTGGTACAGTCAAAGCAGGACTGCACTGCCCACATTAAGGTTAAGGAGCAAAGTAAGGGGACAGCACTGTCGACATACATCACAGCAAAGGGCACTGAGAAGCAGCCATCAACACTGAAAGCTGAGTGAAATGGCTTTGAGAGACTGGAAAGCTGAGTGAAATGGCTTTGAGAGACTGGAAAGCTGAGTGAAATGGCTTTGAGAGACTGGAAAGCTGAGTGAAATGGCTTTGAGAGACTGGAAAGATGAATCTCATTTCCTATCCATAATGACAATTACTACAATTCAAGAACTACACTAGCAGATTAGAGCTTGAGGGGGATACCATTCAGGAAGGGCCAGGGCACGAGGGGGATACCATTCAGGAAGGGCCAGGGCACGAGGGGGATACCATTCAGGAAGGGCCAGGGCACGAGGGGGATACCATTCAGGAAGGGCCAGGGCACGAGGGGGATACCATTCAGGAAGGGCCAGGGCACGAGGGGGATACCATTCAGGAAAGGCCAGGGCACGAGGGGGATACCATTCAGGAAAGGCCAGGGCACGAGGGGGATACCATTCAGGAAAGGCCAGGGCACGAGGGGGATACCATTCAGGAAAGGCCAGGGCACGAGGGGGATACCATTCAGGAAAGGCCAGGGCACGAGGGGGATACCATTCAGGAAAGGCCAGGGCACGAGGGGGATACCATTCAGGAAAGGCCAGGGCACGAGGGGGATACCATTCAGGAAAGGCCAGGGCACGAGGGGGATACCATTCAGGAAAGGCCAGGGCACGAGGGGAGACCATTCAGGAAAGGCCAGGGCACGAGGGGGATACCATTCAGGAAAGGCCAGGGCACGAGGGGGATACCATTCAGGAAAGGCCAGGGCACAAAGTCTGAAGATATTGGTAAAAATAGGTGCTCTAGAAAACCTTCCCTCTATTGGGGCAGGATGATAACTAGGACCACAACTGTTGCACAGTGGAAAATGGGGGAAAAAAAAAAAAGTGTTTTGCAATTTTTGTAGTCCAGTTGGACTGAAACTGACCCCCCCCCCTCCGGATCCAATTGACAGAGTAATAGGTGGGTGGCTCTCAGTTTGTCATCCAAGTCAGCTTTAAGAACTTGACTGCCATTAGTGACCAAGGCACTGGCAGGAGACTGGCAAGGTTGAAGACACCACTGTCAGGACTGAGGCTTAGGGGGATAAGTCTGGCCCTGAAACAACCCCAGACATTGTTGGATGGACCAATAACTGTGGGAACTGGGACTTAAAGGTATTCCAGTAAGGAAAGATCAAAGGAGGCTCACAAATCTCAGTAAAGAGAATCTTGAGAACACAACTGTTGCACACTATTGCATCGTCAAAAAAGTCTTCTGCATCTCTCTGCAGTGCAGCTGGACCAAATCCAATCTCCTGGACCCAAAAGGCTCAAGCAGAAGAGGGAATGAGTTTATGGAGGTCAGAATCAGAAAGACCGTACACTGTTCAGTCAGGAAGGGGATGCGTTGCACGGGAGCTACTTTCTATACATCTGATCAGTGGAGAGCTTTGATCAAATCACTAGTTGTCTTTCATAATTAAGGCCTAGTCTTAAGTTACAAACACTCTCCCTCTCCTTAGTATAAAACAACTCTGACCCAGTAAAGGCTTTTTAAGATACCAGCCGTAGTCACAAATCGGACACCAAAGTGAAGCAAATAAGTTCTTTATTCTCTCTAGCCCCTCGGTGTTTCCACCTTCAAGAAATATCAAAGCCATACAAAATACATACACTTTTATATAACAGTCAATTATCTACACACACCCATTAAACAATTTTCCCTTTAAAGTAAACATTTCCAATTCAATTCATTATTCAGGCCATTAGGCACCAAAGTTTTATATTTTAAAATATAAATACTCTCCTTATATAGGAGTTTTTGTTTCAATATATTTACATCATTACCTATATTTTCTACAACTTCTAAAACTGTACCCTCTAACAAAGTGGTATCACTGTTATGCAACATGCTAAAATGTGAGGCAACTATTTTGTCCTCTTATTTTTAACATCCCTAATGTGTTCCATAAATCTGATGCGAAATTCACGTTTAGTTTCCCCTATGTAATAAAGTGAACACTGACATCTTAATGCATAAATTACTCCTTTACTTCTACAAGAATAGATGTCCCTGGGTTCAAACCTAACCCCATTCATATTGTTAAAGATGGTTCTAACATTTGCACATATACTACTACACCTTTTACAGCAAAATGTACCCCTTGCTGGAAATGCTCTTTATACTTTCAGCATGCAAAACCTACCATGTCTTTTAAATTTCGTCCTCTTATATGAAAATGAAGTTTTTTTTTTTTTACTTAAAACACTAGCTAATAGCCTATCCTCCAATAAATATTTCCAATAATATTCTATCAAACCTCTCATTTCCTCACTTTTAATATTGTATACTGACTTTTCGTCCTCTATATTAAAACCTTGTCTCCAAGGTATACTCTTCCTATTATGTTGGAACCCTTCTCTATCTTTGTTCATATCAACCCCAACCTCTTCTTAGGGCTTCTCAAAATCTTCGGGTCATAGCCCCTTTGTCTAAACATACGATTAGTTTGTTCCATTTCTTCCAACAACAAACTTCTATCACTACACAATCTAGAAACACGCACTAACTCCCCATAGGGTAAAGCTTCCAAAACATGGGGGGGGGGGGGGGGGATGACAACTTGTAGCATGTAAATATTGATTGCCATCAATAAACTTTCTATGAATGTTAGAAGAAAATTCCATTTTCCTTACCTTCCAAAATAAGGTCTAGGTATACTACCTTATTACCCTTTTGAAGTCCATCAAAAGATAGACCAAATGGATTTTTAAGCATATCCAATATAGACCCATCTACCTCATCTTTCCCCCCTTCACACACAAATATCAAATCTATAAAACGAAAATAAAAATCAACATATCTCTTCATAAAAATTAAATCAAATAAAAACTTTTTTCAAAAAAAGACAAAAAGGTTTGCATACATGGGGGCGAATGCCACCCCCATTGCCATACCTTGTTTGTCTATACATTACATCATTAAAATAAAAAATTTTTCAAACAAAAATCTATCATATCAATTACAAAGCAAGAAAAGGGGCTATTTCCCATATGAAATAAAATTGTTGCTAACCAGTCTTCATGTTTGATGGAAGTATACAAACTTTTAACATCAACCATTCCTTGAAGGTGGAAACACCGAGGTGCTAGAGAGAATAAAAAACGTATTTGCTTCACTTTGGTGTCCGATTTGTGACTACGGCTGGTATCTTTAAAGCCTTTGCTGGGTCAGAGTTGTTTTATACTAGTCTTAACAAGTGCCTCCCTACTCAGGCTCTGCTTTCCTCAGCCTGTGAGGGAAGGGATTTGGAAATCAAAGGGGCAGTCATGACCGGAAGCAGCAGTCCCCAATTTTTTCAGCTGTACCCCTTTTATGCTTTCAGGGTAGATGCTTGGAAGTTAACACAGATATAACATCGTAGAAGTGTACTTCTCAGACTTTAAACAAGAGAGAGTGTTTACCTTGGGGTGAAAGGTTTGCCCCACACCTAGCATAGGACAGCACTGCTGAATCACAGCAAGGGCACTGAAGCCATCAACACTGAAAGCTGAACTAATGGCTTTGACAGACTGGAAAGCAGAATTTTGTTTCTTACCACAATGACAATTACTACCAAGTGGCAAATTCAAGAACTACACTAACAGTCTACATGGGACAAAACGGCATCAAATGTCCAAGAAAAATGCAGTGTGAAGACTGGGATGAGGGAAGCTAAACTCAAAAACTAGCCAATTGCAGGGAAAAAGTAAGGCATGGACTAATCCTATGATGTCTTACTCATAAAACAATGTGCAACTGCCAAAACTAATGACTGGGAGAGTCCTCAGTGTGCAACTTCACTCAACTGATGTGATCTGAAGGTGCCTTACCCAGGCAGAGGAGTTAGAGACTGGGAAAGTTAAACATGCCAAGCTGATTAAATTTGGATAGCTTTAATAAAGGTCATGAAGGTGAAACTTCCAGTGTTAGATCTCCATTTCCCTGCATCAACTGAACATATTTGGCCAACAAGGTTACATCATTGCCAAGTCAGCCTAGGCCCCAACCTTATAAAACGGCAGCCCTCAAGATTACAAGTTGTTTTTTTTGCTAGACATCTCAACTTAAAGCTTTTGCTTGCTTTTTTTTAAAATGAGAATTAGCCATGTTGACAGTTACATGCTCTTATCAATTTTCTTTTGTATTTATATAAACTCCCACTCATATTCCCTGCATTACTGTATACCTCTGTTGTACCCAGCACTGCCAGGATGGATCCATTTGTACAAAGTCAGAGTAACACTAAAATGGAGTGAAAACATTGTTCTCCATGACAACGGCTCAAAAGTGGAGTCCCATTTGCCTGCAAACGTCCTGCAGCCACTGCTCAGAGTGATGCAGTACCAGAAGGCTAGCTATCCTGGGTCTGCACCTGCCCTCTACAGCAGAAAGTTCTGTAGTTCTAATTATGTGGCACTACTGCTTAATCATTCCTTCACCTTAATGTTTCACTGCCATCTCCAAAAACTACAGAAACCAAAACATTTCAGGACTCACCTTTCCCAGACGTTTGGCTTCGGCATTTCATAGTCAACCGTTCATATACAGTGATGGTGGAGTTTACTCCTCTTACTGTTAGTTCGAGAATATAATTTTTCTTCTAAAAACAAAAGAAAGTTCATGACAGTACAAGCTGACAACCATGTCTCTACCTTCAGTACTTATTCACCCCCCCCCCCCATATGGGAACAAAAACATCTTCACAGCAGTAAAGTGCACAAATGAAAACAAATACCAAGACCATACAGAACAAGCAAAGTTTTAAAATTAGGCTGTCCCCAGCCCTTTAAGATGAATAAGGCAGAGTTACACTCCACTCCCCCCCCCCCCCTCCCATTTAACTATCTCCTTCTTGGAGTCCATTTTTCACAATTCACTCCTGTTTTACTTCAATTGCTCTTAAAAATACTCGGTGTTGGGCAGAACATGTCCATCTTTTTTCCTTTAACTAGTCTTCTCCCACTCTACCCGGATTCTACTTGCTTCCCCTTTAACAGCACATATGTCAAGCTCCTCTCTCAATTTTGCATTTAAATCCAGCCAGAAAACATCTTACTGATCTGTGCAATTAATGAATTGCTTGCTTTTTAAAAGGTTATATTCCAAAATGGCAGCGACAGGGATTGCCATACTAAGGTTAGCAGTGCAGCCATCTTTCCCACATATGGCACAGACTAGATACAATAGGTACAAGGTGGTTTGCTCATGTAAAAAAAGACCATACAGGAACTTAAACACTCCAGAAATAATGTTTCTTGTAGAGTTTTGTTTTCAAGAAAACTCTGGTTTATGCTAACTGCAAGTTGGTAGCAACTTTTAGATCTTATGTCAAGCAGGTACTTTTCAGGGCTTTATTATGTACAAAAGTTCTTTATTTTAAAATTTGTATCCAGTTCCCCACACTGTCTTGGATACCAGGAGCAGCAGCTTTATTCACTTACCTGCTGACAATGTACCGTCACAGACCTTTAAAGCAGGCTTAAGCTGCTGGTCCTTAAGCTGCCAACAGTTAAATGGATAGCAACATGTCACTAACCAAAACATAGTACTCGCCAGTTTTATGTAGTGTTGCTGTACATAGCATGCTCAATTCTTCATTCATTTTTCTCCCCTAGCAGTTAACTTAAAGGGGTCTGAAAAGTGTGGGTGGCATCAAGAAACTATATAATGCAGTCTCTCGAATTCTCTGAAAAGATATGATACTTAATAGTGGAATCTTCACTGTCTATGGTAGAAAAATGGAAATTAAATTCTGAAGTACTGAATGATTTACTGGTACTAAACTACATCCACAAGATGCCATGGAGAAAAAACTCCTTAATGAGGACAACTACAAAGAAGGGTGCAGTTGACCCTTAATTCACATCTAGGGTAGTCATGTTACTCTGACAAGCTTATAACCTTCTCCCCCTCCCTCCTTATTTTTACACTGCCTCAGTGGAGTACCACCCTTAACCAAACAGCTGTAAGTAGTACCTCCTGTTCCATACCCATTTCAGAACTTAACGGTCTACACTTGCTGTCCAGAAGTGACAATACTAAAGAAAAATACATACAAGTTTTTATGAGACCACAACATAGCACAAACACGATTAAGTTGCCTCTGACTAGTCTCACCATAGTAACAGCAAAGCATGTGCAGCATAATGTTAGTCCTTATGCCAACATAAGTACTCTTTGATGCATTCAGGTTCATAACTGTTCCTCCTGCAAGGCAGCTAGTCGCATTTGGGTGCATAAAGTACAGTTGTGTAAAATCTTACCATAACAGTAGATGTCCTTCCCTTCACTACTGCAGTATTCATCAAGTATGGGATTCCCTGCCGTGGAAGCCAGGCGTCTAGTCAGCCATTCTTCCAAAGTCTACCGTTGCTTTAAGGTAGGATCACCCAAATGCTCGTGTAGCATAGGGCATAAAGGGGACGTTCAGACGTACCATCCTCAGAACTGATTTCCCCTAGTAGGAACGCCAGTCCAAGGAAAACCAAAGAACCTGCACATCCAAGAAAGCAAAAGACTAGGGGGATAGAGGGAGGGAATGAATATTGCAGTGGTGAAGCCAAGGACATTCACCGTTATGGTAAGATTTTACACAAGTGTACTAATGTCCTTGTATTCATACATCACTGCAGTGTTCATATAGAGTGCCAAAGCTCAAGCAGCAGCTTGGGAGGAGGAAGCAGTAGTAGAGCCCTCCAAGAAGCCATGAAGAATGGCAGTAGCAAAACCAGCTCTAGAAATGCCACCCAACTTGTGTTTGGTAAAGGTATGCAAATAAGCCCAGATAGCTGCTTTAAGAATAGAATTGGTGTCCAAGCCCTTGGAAAAAAAAGTACCAGAAGCCACAGCGCTAGTAGAATGAGCATTTACAGAAGGCTCTTGCCACGGAAAGTGCAACAAGTAGCCTTTGAAATCCAAGTAGAAATAGTTTGCGTTAAAACAGCCCATTCTAAAAACTTAGGATGAAAAACTGATCAGAT
>NC_056747.1:637758049-637798049 GCF_019279795.1 Protopterus annectens
CCTAACCACCCTCATCCAGTTTTTGCTCTTTACCCTAACCTCAGTTTTCTCATCCAGTTTTTTTCTTTTTTGCTTTAACCTTAGCTTTCCACCACACTATTGCTACAGCAATGTTTGGAATTGCTCAGAAACATTTCTAACTCACTGGGCGGCCGCAATGGTGCAGTGTTTAGGATCGTCACCTCAAAGCAAAAGGTTCTCCAGTTTGATTCTCGGTTGAGGTGCCTTCTGTGTGGAGTCAGCATGTTCTCCCTGTGGTCGTGTGGGTTTCTTCCGAGTGCTCCAGTTTCCTTCTACATTCCAAAGACATGCAAGTAGAAGGATTGGACACTCTAAACTGGCCGTAGGTGTGAGTGTGTGTGCGAGTGAGTGGTGCTGATAAACTACCGCGGCAGGGCCTGCCACCTGGCGGTGTGAACCTTGGCTTGAGATGATTGTCACTGTTGAAGTGACACCCCAACCCCATGTGCAAAATGAGAAAAAGGGGTTGAGGATGGATAGATTGACAGATTCCTGACTCACTGGATAACAAAGTAAGATGCAAACAGTCATAACCAGTCTTCTAATCTGTTTTTTTTTTTGTTTTTATTTTGAGACCAAACCTACATGGACAGATTTCTTTTTAATTTTTTTTCTTGCAGAAAGAGAGATAATAAAGTGATCTGAATGTTACCTACCCAAAATATGGAAAGTACCCAGGCAAGAAACAAACTATGTAGTAAGTACACAGTTGTGTAACTCTCAAAACACTGTACAATAAATACAAGGTATTAAGTGAACTGTGATCGCTGAACTAAAATGGCCACACTATGTTATCATGCCCTCTTTACTACTAAAATAAGATTTCTACATGGCAGGCTTACTACAAGAGGTGGATTTTTTCACACATCTGATCTTCCTGCTGAAGTTGTCCTTGTCCTTCAGCTGGGGAGGGTACTGACTCTCAATACAAGTACAGTGCCACTAACTAGGCATGTGTTGGCTCTTGCACTTTTTCCTTAATTTGCAGTCTTTCTTCAACAGTGAAATCATGGCTTAAGTATATGCAGCATACCTAGACTGGTACCTGTTTCAAGGCAAATCATTTAACATTGGGATAAACGCAAGTCATGCAATCCCTAATGTTGCTGTCAGCTTAGTAGGCTGCAATGTTCTCCTGCTCTAATTAGCTCTACCTTCAAGTCTTTCACTTTGATTAAATAAACTTTGTCAAGTACAGCTCCTGTACTTATTCTCACTTGTGATGCAGTCCCCTGATGCGCTCTTTCTCCCTAAACTTTGCCAGACTTGGCATAGATGTTGTTCAAAACAAGCTCCAGACAGCCTGGAAAATAATCACTGATTTTCAGGTCTGCAGGGCTTATAGAGTAATAAAAAGAAGGGCTTTCTCTAATGTGGACCAGTTTCATACTCCAGAGAGGGCCAAGTATAACCTTTTAATGGAAGAGGCGAATTGAAGCAGAAAGTACAGTTATGTAAAATCTTACAACAGCAGATGTCCTTCTCTTTGCTGTTGCAGTACTCTTTACTAAAGGGAGTCACTGCCAAGGGTAGCCTAATGTCCAGCTAGTATATACCAAAGCTTTAGAATTTTACAGAAGTCATACGTCACATGTATGCTCCTCGCTCAAGGCTATGGCATAAAGGTGACGTATGGATGTATATACCTCAAAAATGAAAAGCCCAGGAGGAACAACAATCCTAGAAGTAGGAGGAAAGTACAGTTGTGTACACTTACCATAAATGTAGATGTTCGAATGTATTCACTGTTGCAGTCATTACATTTGGGTTATCCTGCTGGCAGGTTTCCCTCAGTTGGCCTGAATTCCAAAGTCTTGGGTCCTGCGTCGGTTGCTGTTGCCTCTTCCCTGTCGTCAGGGGTATAAAAGATGCAGCCATCGCCATTTTATTCAGTTTTTCTTGCCCCAGATGTCAGGTGCCCCCAAAAGGGTAGGCTAAAATTATGTAAATAAGACATACATGCACCAAAATAAGCTTTACCTTCATCTATAAGCAAATACACCACCTAGGTTGTATACATTAGAGAAGTAAAGATAAGTTCCAGCAAAAATAAGGGGGATGGTGGGAGGGTAACCTGGACTGCAACAGTGAATACACTCGAACATCTACATTTATGGTAAGTGTACACAACTGTACTATGTTCTTCGTGTTTCACTGTTGCAGTCATTACATTTGGGTTGAGTCACAAAGCTATGGTTGGGGGGCTGGAGCTAAACAGCATTAGGAGCGGCTATGCAGCCATACAGAACTGCAGTGGCAAAGCCTGCCCTGGATTTAGAGTAAAGAGGCAGATTGTAATGTTTTGTAAAGGTATGCACTGAACTCCAAGTAGCAGCCTCTAAAATGTCTTTGGTTGGTACTCCCCTGAGAAAGGCTGCAGAAGTGGCTGCAGCTCTGGTTGAATGTGGCCTAATGCCCTTAGGCACTCGTTTGCCATGCTGTGAGTAGCAGAAATGAATGCAATGACCTATCCACTTTGAAACAGTCTGCTTGGAGATAACCTTTCCTTGTGATGCTGTGGCATATGCCACTAGTAATTGTTCTGTCTTTCTGAAAACTTTAGTTTTGTCCAAGTAGAATCTAAGTTGTCTGTGTACGTCCAAAGAATGCAGAATTTTATCCCCCTTGTTCTGTGGATTTGGATAATAAGTTAGCAAATTAATTGTTTGGTTTAGGGCTACACTGGATACCACCTTAGGCATAAAAGTAAGGTTTGTTCTCAGAGAGACCCTGTCTGGATAAAAAATGATAAAGGGTTCCACAGCCATGAAAGCCTGTAGCTCTGAAACTCATCTTGCAGAAGTTATTGCTAGGAGCAGAGCTGTTTTCCAAGATAAGAACTTTATATACGCAGTAGCAGCTGGCTCAAAAGGAGGTAAGGTGAGTTTTTCCAAGACATAATTGAGGTCCCATGCAGGTATTGGCATTCTCCTTGGAGGCCTTAAGTTTTTGGCTCCTCTGAGGTACTGCCTTAATAAAGGATGAGAAAAGAGTGGTGGCTCTGTATTGTAATGAGCCGAAATGGCAGAGGCATGGATTTTAATTGATGAAAAAGATAGGCCTATGTCCAGCATCTCAGTTAAGTATTGCAAAATCTGAGGAATATTTGGAACAGCTGTATCAGTTCCTTGAGTTTGGTTCCAAGTGCAAAATCTCTTCCATTTCCCAGCATAGGATTTTCTAGTACTAGGCCTTCTGGCTTCTAAAATGACATCCATCACAGCTTTACTGAGAGGTGTGGTTTTGTATGGCTACATTATCCGCCATGCTGCCAGGTTTAGGGTCCCGAGTTGGCTGTGCAGAATCTGTCTGTTTTGCTGGGACAGTAGATGAGGTATCCGAGGCAAGGTCCAGGCTGGGCATTGGGACAAGTTCCTTAAGATCAGATACCAGTACTGGCATGGCCAGTCTGGGGCAATCAGAATAATTTTTTGGTTTCTCCTGCCTGACCTTTAGGAGTACCTTGGGGAGGAGAGGCAGTGGAGGAAAGGCATATACTGATAGGTTTGTCCGGTTGAAAGATAAGGCGTCCACTTTCCAAGCTTGTCTGTGATAAGTCCTTGTGCCAAATCTTTTTAGTTGATTGTTTTGAGGGGAGACAAACAGATCTATGTCCGGGCGTCCCCATTTCTTTGTTATCATGCTGAAGACTTGTGGATCCAGGTGCCACTCATGGGGATCCATGAGGTTTCTGCTTAGTTCGTCTACCAGAGTGTTTTCCTTTCCTGGCAGGAATTGTGCCTGCAGATGAACTTGGTAAGTCAATGCTGTGTCCCATAAAGCCATGGCTTGCCTGCACAGGGGATAAGAATGACTGCCCCCTGCTTGTTTATGTACCATATGACCGTGGTGTTGTCTATCTTTATCAGCAGTTGTCCCGGATGAAGTAGGTCCTTGAAGGCTGTCAGGGCATTTTGAACAGCTAGCATCTCTTTTTGAATGATATGTAGATGCTTTTTTGTGGACCAGGTGCCCTGAATGCCTCTTCCTGCCATATGTGCCCCCCAGGCATAATCTGAAGCATCCGTCATTAGACTCTGCCTGGCTGGGGGTAGTGAGAATGGCTGTCCCTTGTTTTGGTGACAAGCCTTTGTCCACCATCGAAACTCCTGTTGCAGGCAGGGAATTAGAGTAATTATTGTTTCCAGACTGTGGCAATTTTGTGTCCAGACACTTTTTAGGTACCACTGAATTTTCCTCATATGCAGTCTTGCATAGGGAATTAGTAAGATGCAGGATGCCATGAAGCCCAAAGCCTGCAGAATTTTTCTTGCAGATAACTGGGCCTTTGTTGCCATTTCCTTGAAATAGGTAGTCAGTTGCCTTTGTTTGTCTGGAGTGAGATAAGCCATTTGGGCAGTTGTATTTAAGCTTGCACCCAGGAATATTATCTCTTGAGAGGGTACTAGTTTTGATTTCTTTTTGTTGACTGTGTACCCTAGGCATGTTAAAAGTCTTATCACAAATGTCAGATGCTGTAGTAGAATGTCCTTGTTCTCTGCTTGTATGAAGCAGTCGTCCAAGTAAGGATATATTTGTATTCCTCTTTGCCTGCAGTAAGCAATTACTGGTGCCAGGCACTTTGTGAAGACCCTGGGCACAGTAGATAAGCCAAAGGGCAGTGCAGAAAATTGGTAATGCTTTGAGCCAGCATTGAATCTGAGGTATCTTTTGCATGATTGTCTGATTGGGACATGCAGGTATGCCTCTTTTAGGTCTAGAGTCACGAGCCAAGCCTTGCTGCCCAGCATGGGTAGAAGCTGCTGTAAGGTCAACATCTTGAATTCTGGTATGTCCAGGAAAGTGTTTAGAATAGATAGGTCCAGTATTGGTCTCCATGCTTTGCCCTTTCTGGGTACCAAGAACAGTCTTGAGTAAAATCCTTGTCCCTGCACTTGCTGTGGCACTTGTTGAATAGCCCTCATGTCCATGAGAGCTGCGACTTGTTTTTGAGCCTCTGCCCATTGATTTTTTTGGCAGGTCTGGCCAACTGTTTGCCCTTGGCATGGTATGGAAATGAAACTTGTAGCCTTGTGACACTATGTCTAGAACCTATTTGTCCTGGGTTAATAATGTGCCAATTTTGAGAAAAAAGTGCTAGTTTTCCCCCTAAGGGTGCTGCCAGGAGATAAGTGCTTGGTGCAGGCAGGGGGAAGTCATTGGGACTGTTTCCTGTATGATTGTGCTTTGTCTTCTCCACCTTTGGAGGTAGAAGCACTCCACTGCTTAGACCTGTAGGAGCCTTGCGGCTGTGATCTGCCTCTAGGGTGTCGGATCTGCCCCTTTGAGGTCTGTCTGAGACTGGAAAGGACCAATTCTTTGTTGGCCAATGTCTGCTAAATCTAGGTGGCTGTACCTGTAAGAAATCCTTGACCATTTGCATAGATTTAGCTTTGTCCTCCATTTTCTTTAACACCTCTTCTGACTTAACACCAAACACGGTATCATGTTGTAAAGGAGCATCTAATAACTTTGCTTTAACATGGTCAGGCAGATTTTGCTCCTTTAACCAAGCATGCCTCCTAATGACAGAACCCGTAACAGTGGCCCTGCAGGAGGCCTCCAGAGAATCAAACCCACACTGCAAAGTATGCTTTCCAACTTGTTCAGCTGCATGCAATAAATCCTGCATTTCTTTGTTTTCTGCACATTCAGAATTTGCCGTCATTTTCTGTTTAAGCAGTGTCATGATATATTGCTGATATCTGAGCATATGAAACTGGCAATTTAAGGCCCTTATAGCCAAAGTAGCAGATGTATACATCTTTTTTTCCCCATCTATCCAGTGCCCTAGAATCCCTGTCAGAGGCGGTAGGATTTTTTGCAGTAGAAGCCTTGACCCCTTTTGGACCCTGAGAAATAGTTTCTGGGTCTGCAGTAGGGTTTTTGAAAAGGAATTTATGAGAGTCAGGGACCCTGTAGTACCTGTCCGGCTTAGCAGGAGCTGGAGGTAAAGAGTCAGGGGTCAGACTAGACTCCGAGAACACATCATCTACAATGTCCAACACAGGTGGAATAGCTAGAGGCCTGTGTTGAGGTAGTAAAAGGAAGTTTCTGAGCCTTTTCTAAGATTCTGGAAAATCTTGGCTCTCCCAGTGGAAGTGCTCCCTCATGGTATGCAAGGTTTCCCTAAAAGAGTAGTCCTCAGGAGGAGAAGCTGAAGGAATTGATTCGTCAGCATCAGAATCCTCATGGGGGAGGAGAGAATATTCCTGATCAGAAGAGGAATCAGAAGAAATGGAAACCTGATCTGAAGATTCATAGTCTGTCTCTTGCCTAGGCCTCTTATCAGGAGGGGGATGGGAACCCCTGATCAAGGTAATTAAGTCTTCGGCCATTTTGAGCATCTGTTTTTTGGGCATGGAGGTCTGTCCTCGTGGCTGGTGAACTTGTTTCTTTGCCTTTAAAGGTGTTTTAGTCTTTGTCTTTGAAGTTGGTTTAATATATAATTGTTTAGGTCTGAATACACCCTCAGAAGCCGATGCCTGCTCAGCGGCTCTGGACCCATCTGAGGGAAAAATCTCCGAGGCTCCAATACCTTGAGTTTCCAGCGGCCTGGCCGACTCTACGTGGGAGTCGGTAGCAGCCTGCGACTCTAAAGTAGCGGGCGTTAGGGGCTGTGAAAGCGCCTCACTGAGAACCGGCGAACCAGCGACTTGCTTAGGAGAAGCTTTTGTCGGTTTTGGACCTCGGTTGCCTGTCTTTTTCTTTTTCTTTGCGTTTTTTGTGAACTCCGGTAGTCGGACGGCTATCCCGATGACATTGTATAATAATAATCGCCCAAAATAGCTTAATGCAAAAACGTACCAACGCTTAATAGTGCGTTGGTTAAATCTAGCACAAAACCGACAACTAGCAACGTCGTGGTCAGGGCCTAGGCAAGGAATACAGTAAGAATGAAAGTCCTTATGAGGTATTTGCTTCCCACAAGAAATACAATTATTAACTTTTTCTGACATCAGTCTGGAGCAAGAAAAAAGTTTCCCCAACGGGGTACTTAGCTTTTAATGAAGACTTTGGATCTGAAACTCGAACACGAAAATCTCAGGAGTTGGCCGACCGGCACCTGTGAACTGCTTCTGCTTCAGGCACCGCGTGGCAAGAAAGACTGAATAAAATGGTGTCGGCTGCATCTTTTATACCCCTGACAACCTGACTTCACAGAAGAGGCGACAGTAACCGACGCAGGACCCAAGACTTTGGAATTCAGGCCGACTGAGGGCAACCTGCCAGCAGGATAACCCAAATGTAATGACTGCAACAGTGAAACACGAAGAACATCATGTGTATCCAGAAGGAGAAAAGGAAAAGAGTCGTGCAGAAGGAGAATGAGGGAGAGAGTGAGCACTGCAACAGTGAAGAGAAGGACATCTACTGTTAGGGTAAGATTTTACGCAACTGTACTATGTCCTTCCACATCACTGTTGCAGTATTCTTTACGAGAGGGAGATACAAAAGCTCAAGAGAAAACTTGGGAGGAGGAAGGCCCAGAAGAGCCCTCAAGAAAACCATGCAGGATAGTTCTGGCAAAGCCAGCTCTTTCTCTGGAAACAACATCCAATTTGTAATGCTTAGTAAAGGTATGGACAGAAGTCCAAGTAGCAGCCTGAAGGATGGAATTAGTATCCAATCCTTTGAAAAAAAACATCACAGGAAGCTACAACCCTGGTAGAATGAGCCTTTACAGAGGCAGAAAGGCTTTTCTCATGAAAGGAATAATAAAAAGAAATGGACTTAGAAATCCAGGAAGAAACTGTTTGCTTAGAAACAGCCAGACCTAGAGATCTGGCATGAAAAGAAACAAAAAGCTATTCAGAGTTGTGAATGATCTTAGTCTTATCCAAAAAATATCTGAGCTGTCTATACAAATCCAAGGTGTGAAGAACCTTCTCACTAGCAGACAGCTGAGAAGAAAAAAAGGAGGGTAAATTAACAGACTGATCAAGAGACAATTGATTAACCACGCTGGGCATAAAAGAAGGATTAGTAAGGAGAAACACCCTGTCCCTATGAAAAACTAAAACAGGAGGAAGAGCCATAAGAACCTGGAGTTCAGACAGTCTCTTAGCTGAAGCAAGGGCCAAAAGAACAGTCTTCCATGTACAATGCTGTAAGGTAGCTGAAGCGGCAGGCTCAAAAGGGGCCTGGGTCAATTTTTCAATAACAAAAGTAAGGTCCCAGGAAAGTGAAATAGGCTTCCTGGAAGGTCTGATATGAAAACCGTCTTTAAGAAACTGCTTGACCTCAAACCTAGAAGCCAGAGAAGGAGTTAATGGCAAACCAGCAGAAATAGCTGAAAGGTGAGCTTTACCTAAATAATATGCCGACCAGGTATGGAGCAATTCACACAAATAAGACAGAACCAGAGGGATCTCCACAGAAAGTGGATCCTGGTTACAAGCAAAGCACCAGACAGAAAATCTCTTTCATTTGGACATACAGGATTTTCTGACCTCATGCAGAACCCTAAGCACGTCCTCAGAAAAAAGGTGCCTAAAATGGATCAAAATGTATCACCCACAATGTCAGCTGAAGTGTGGACAAGTGAGGATGGATGAGAGACCCATTGTCCTGTGTGGGTATGTCCAGCCTATGAGGTAACTTGCTCATAGGTGTGTACTAGGCTAAAGACCACAAGGGCCTTTTTAAGTCTAGCCATGCATCCCATATCCCTGACAAGTTCTGGCACCCTTGACAAGTGTAAGTACAGGCTTGGGAGGTGAAACATTTACAAGCAGGGGCCTGAAAAATGAACCATTTACAGCCTGCCTGTGTCCATTAGAGACATAGGTGCCAAACCAGGGATGAATTTCCTGTTCCCCGTCCAAGTTACACTGGAATTGAGATAGGGAGGAACTCTGTTTCACATGGATGGGGAACCTGTTCCAGAGAAATAGAAGTCTCTTGAGATACATACCTGTCACTGCAGCAGGTCCTATTTATATCACAAGCAAGGTTTAAGTCTTTAGAATGGGTAATTCTGGTGCTGTCTGTTTTGCAGTTATGCAGGAGGTCCATCACAGTGGAGTCTGACAATGCCTTGCATGCCAGGCATAGAACTCCCCTCAACAGTCTGTAGGAGATAGAATACAGGGATAGGGCCTTGAGTAATCTGCACAGGACATGTTACTTACACCCTGCACTCTTAGTGAGGAACCTCTGTTGACATTCTAATTGTTGGATATCCCTGGTTAGGTGCATACCAAATGGGGCACTGTACTCAATGACAGGTTTGATGAATGCTGAATACAGTGGAACAATGACTTCTTTGGACCTAGATGCCATACCCTTGTTTATCAGTTGCACAACACAGAATGATTTTCTCACTACTGTAGACGTGATGATCAGAGGCTAGATTACTGTGTATGTGTGTCCACAAGTCCCTGACTATTGGTTCAGCTCTTAAGGCTATGTTGTCAACATGACTTTCCAGGGGTGGATGACTTCCTGAAGGATATAATTATGCATTTTTTGGCATTTCGTTTTAGTCCATAGCTCTGCCACCAGCTGTCTGTGTAAGCTCTCTGGAGAATTTTTATTTATTATTTTTATTTATTTATTTAACATTTGTTAACCAAGCAAGTCCGACTTGGAACAAAGCCAATTTTCAGCAGAGGCCCGGGGAGAAACGCTCCAGACGCATGTCTTTATAACGTGGGAGGAAACCAGAGTACCCAGAGGAAACCCACACGAATGCAGAGAAGACAAGCAGGCTCCACGCAGAAGGCACCCCAGCCGAGAATCGAACCAGAGAACCTCTTGCTGTAAGGCGACAATGTTACTGCTGTACCACTGTGCCATCAGAACATTTGTGTCAGTAATGATTCAGTTGGCTACATGAGGAAGAAGAGTAAATCAATGCTGTCTGGGCCAAAAATGGAGTCACCAACAACATTTTGGGAGTGTCTCGCTCTATCTTGAGCAAGATTCTTGGAATGAGAGGAAGGGGAGGGAAGGCATAAAGAAATATCCCTTTCCAAGAAAAAGAAAAGGCGTCCACCTTCCAGTATAGGGGACTTGGGAAAATGATCTACCTGAGTAGTACCCCATTGATGGACAATGTGCAGAAACACATCTCTGTGAAGCATCCATTCGTGAGCCTGTGTTAAGGACCTGCTCAGAGAGTCTACCATTATGTTCTGCTATGAAGAAATATATACAGCCTGAAGAATCACTTGAAACTGGATATCTACATCCCAAACTCGAACAGCTAGTCTGCAAAGAAGGTACAACTGTGTCCTCCCTTGCTTGATGTACCCACATCACTGTGGTATTGTCCTTAAAGATTATGAGAAGTCCTGGAAGAAAAAGAGAATGAAAGGCCTGAAGGGCGAAAAGGAGAGTTCTCATCTCCTTGACATTGTTGTGGTCTGACCTCTGAAGAGGAGGCCAGAGACCCTGGACTTTGAAGGGACCAAAACAGGCTCCCCACCCTATGTCTGAGAAATCTGAAAAAAATTCCTGACAGGGGACTGCAGGCTGAAAAGGAAGTCCGGCTTGAGAGACATGAAGAGGAGGGATTAGAAAATCTAGAGGATGATCGTGTTTGGGCCATAATGAATTTAGGAACCACTGAAGCTTTCTTATATGGAGCCTGGTTAGAGGCAGCATAGGAATGCTGGAAGTCACAAGTCCTAGAGCCCTTAGAAACTCCCTAGCTGTAAATGAAACCCAAGAAGAAGGGATTGAAAAAAGGCAATTAGAGAAAGAACCTTGGGTGGAGGCAGTGAAGCCAGCATGGGGATGGTCTGGAGTCTGCAATCGAGAAACGTATGATCCTGAGCCGCAGAGGCTGCTGTAAAGCTATCCAACAGGGCAGCCAAGACAGGACGGATGGCAGAGGGCTTAGGAGACTCCATCTGGAGGAGCTCATAATACCTTTTCTGAATGTCAGAAACCTGACAACAGTCCTATTTAAAGAATTCCATCATACAAGAAATAGTATCCCCAAAAGAGAGTTCTTCAAATGTAGAATCTGGGCTAACAGAATCTTCCTCTTCAGACCCATAATCCAACAGAGAAGGGATCTGAGAAGAATATGCCAAAGACTCTTCTACAGAATCCAATTCCTCTTCAGAGGAGTCCTGCTGTCTGGGCCTTGAGTGGAGCAGAAAATCAAGGGGAGAGTAGTGACAGAAACTCCTTGGATGGCTTCAAGGCTATTATTGCATTAAATAACCTCGGGTAAAAACCTGCCATTCACACTGGGGATCCTTAGGAACAGGGGAATTATTTTTCTTTTGCTTTTTCTTTTGAGGGATGTCTGCCCTGAATACCCTAGGAGATTCAGATCTTTGCCTACACTCAACTAATGTAGTAGGAATCTCCTCCTGAAAAAGTATCTGCAGATTCCCCCTTGGTCCCTCTGAAATAATTAGGCGAGGTTCCCCCTCAACATCCATAATGGACGTCTGCAGAGCCTCCGAGGACGTGTGAGAAGTCAGATCCATGCTGGACTCTGATAGGGTTGCAGTACAGGAATCTGATGAAGAAACTGGGTGATCCTCTGGGCTTTCACCAGCCTTGAGTGAGACTTCTACGGATGTGGGATAGCAGCCGGGTCAGACCTAACTCTTTTTGCCTTCTTTTTGACAAGCAGCTGACCTTCGGGATAGGAAGATTCTACCACAGCACCCTGCGCCAACAATTTAAGATGTTAGTTTTCTAGGTAAATAGACAAGGAGGTGAGATGACTACATAGGGTCTTAGGGACAAATGCTTGGTAAATAGAACACTATGTGGTCTTGAGAAGCAAGCAAACAAAAGATACACTGTTCTTGACAATTCTTATGGGGAATCTGCTTCCTACACTGACATCTTCCCATTCCGGATGACACGTAAACTTAAAAAACAAAAAAAAGTAAGAAAAGATAAGAGTAAAACCCCAATGGGGCACTTATCTGAATACAGCTTGGTAACCATCCCAGAGGAAGGAGTGTTCAGACCGACGATTAAAGATGGCTTTTGGACTGGCGGCAAAGAAGTTTTGAGGCATGTATGTCCGTTTATCACCTTTATGCCCTACCTTGAGTGGGGAGCATACGTATGACATATGACATCTACAAAAAGCTATGGCTTTGGTATACTGGCCAGATATTGGGCTACTTTTGATAGGGAATTCCTATAGTAAGAATACTGCAACAGTGATATGAAAGGACATCTAGGATTTATGGCTCCAGCAGGGTTGGTTACTTTGATGCAGCTTGGGATGTCTTACCTTTAAGCTATGCATTCACTATTATGTCTGTGCAGACAGTGCTGAACTTCCTGTTGAAGCACTTAGGTTCATAGGTACTAGGCTATCTGCCGAGGGCATTTATAAGCCTAGCCAGAGTGTGTTGGCTTTTGCTGCCCCATTGATTCATTAACTGAGCCTCTGCCAAGCACAGCCAATGAAGTGATCCCAAGGGTGTATTTTCTGTTACCCATCCACTCGTCAAGGTTTCTCTTGGAGAGTGTTAGTGAGGGGCTCTGCCTAATGTAGATAGGAATTTTGTCCCAAAGCATGGGGAGTCTCTGTGACAAGAATTTATCCCTCCAGCATGTTCTATTTATTGTTGTGGCGAGGTTTAGCTCACTACAGCGCATGGCTCGCAGTGACTTGGACTTCTTTAGGTGGAGCATGTCCATCAATTCTGAGTTGGACATGGCTTTGTAAGTCAGGCAGAGATCACCTCTGAGTAAGCGATATGCCACTGTGTACAGCCGGAGTTTTTTCAGTCTGTCTGCACAGGACATATGTCTGAGGCCAGTAATCCTCTTGGTGAGGTACTTTTGTGGTCTTTCCAGCTGTTGGAAGTGTCTTGTGAGGTACATCCCAAATGGGACATTGTACTTTATGATGGGTCTGATGAGTGACGGGTAGAGGGGCACTATAACCTCTTTATTCTAGATGCAAACCCTTTAGTAATTAGATGGGCCACAAAGAAGGTCTTCCTAACTACTTTGGCAATATGATTGTCAAAGGAGAGATTACTATCTACCTGGGTCCCCAGATCTCTTATTAACTCTTCTGTATTAAGAGGGCTGCCACCTATGTAGTAATTCATGGGTGTTTTGTTTTTCCCAAATGTGATGACTATGCATTTTTTGGCATTTAGCTTGAGGCCATGACTTTGACACCAGATGTCCTTCTCAGTAAGGCCTTTTTGGAGTATGTCCGTGTCAGCCGGAGAGTCAACTATGGCTCCCAGTTTGCAGTCATCGGCAAACTTGGTAAGCCATAGTCCTCCTGTGTTTACCTGTACTTCTGAGAAGTATATGCTGAACATTAGGGGTCCCAGGACCGAGCCTTGCGGGACACCACTTGTGACTGATTTAGAGTCAGACCTGGAGCCTGCTATTCTTACCATGTGAGTTCTGTCTGTAAGCCAGCTGGCAACCCATTTTGTGACGTAGGGGTTTATGTTCAGGCTGGTGAGTTTTTCTATAACACCTGAGTGAGGAATGGTGCTGAACACCTTGGCGAGGTCAAAGTACGCTGTGTGAACCACCTTTCCCTCGTCTATGGCCTTGGTGGCTGACTCAAAGAAGTCAACCAGGTTTAGGAGGCATGATCTGCCCTTAACAAACCCAAACTGGGTTGGGTCAAGTGTTTGGCTGTTTCCAATGTCTTTGTTTATGAGTTCCATGATTATGAGCTCCATATCCTTGCAGACCAGGCTAGTCAGGCTTATGGGGCGATAGTTACCAGGGTCAGTTGTGGCCCCTCCTTTGTGGAGCAGAATAACCATTGCTGTGCGCCATTCTATGGGCACGTAGCCTGTGGGCCTGTGGAGAGGCTGAGGTTGAACAGTGTGCTTATGTGGGGGGTTAGTTCATTCTGCAGTTCGTGCAAGACGCATCCCGGGACACCATTTGGCCCCATTGACTCTGTGTTTTTGGCTTTTGAAAGGGCTGTTTTCACTTGTGCATCTGTGATTTCCGGGACACTACACTTTTCCGGTATTGTTGTGGGCCCTTTTGGAGGTGAGAGGGGGGTGAAGTTTGCATTGAATCTATCTGCCAGGATGTTGGCAATATCAGTAGGTTCAGTACATTTTGTGCTATTTTGCACAAGCTCAGAGCATATCTGTGAGTTGCCACTTAGATTCTTGACATAGCTAAAGAAGGCTTTGCGGTTATCTTTCGAATCCTTGGCTATTTTTCTTTCGAAGTTAGCCTTGGATGATTTTATGAAGGACCTTAGTTTCTTACTGATACTGATCAGGGATGTCTTTCCTTCTTGGGATTTGCTTTTTTTCTGAACTAGTTTCCTCCTTTTATTGTATAACCTGTTTATGGCAGGGGTCCACCAGACTGGTTTCCTTCTCTTAGGGGAGTGAATCTTGGTTTTGCTAGGGATGGCACGATCCAAGCATCCTTGTAGGTGCTCATAGAGTGCATCTGTAGAGGATTCTGCATCTTGGGCAGCTTTATCCTTTAGCGTGGGGGCTGTGAAACTTACCACCTCTGTCGTAAGGTGAAGTTTGCTTTAGAAAAGTTTTTCACTGTGGTTTCCTTGATTGGGGGTGGTGGTGGGGTGTGGACATCCAGAGTGATTAGTTTATGGTCTGATCTAATCAGTAACAGGTTGACCTCTGGTGCGGAACACCTGTCGCCCATGTTGGTGATGACCAGGTCCAATATGTTTTCACCTCTGGTAGAGGAGTTTACCAGCTGATCCAGGGCGTTTGAGTTGATAAATTCCAGGAAGCGCTGAGCCTGGGAGTTTGTACTCAAGTAGTTTTCCCAGTTAATGGTAGGGTAATTGAAATCGCCCAATATCAGGGTGTTCGGTAGGACCTTCATGTTTTCCAGTGTCTCCAGAAAGGCAGAGTGGTGGTCCTGGGTCATGGAGGGTGATCTGTAGCACGCCACAATTTGCACTGCAGATTTGCCCGATGTTAGTTGCACATGGATAATCTCAGAGGTATCATGCTGCGCCACTAACCTGGAGATGTAGGTATCCTTGATGAATATGGATACACCCCCTCCTTGTGTGTTTCGGTCTGTGTTCTGTGGCCGAAATGTGTGGTATGAGTTGTAGCCCGGTAGTGCTGGGGTGCTCTCTGGAGCCTTGAACCAGGTTTCAGTTACTGCACAGATGACGTTCTCCATACTGAGGAGTGCTTCGAGCACATGCATTTTGAGATTTAAAATCCTGGCGTTTAGTAGCATAACCCTCATTTGTTAATTTGTTATATTTATCTTATACAGACTGCACGTCAACTAGGAGGGACCACAAAATGTATGTTAATATTTCTTACGACTGGATATTCTAACCCTTCCCTGAAGACACAGCAGATATAAACTGCTGTAACTGTACCACAACTACCCCCCACTGAGTTAGCTGTCAAGCAAAGGCACAGCATCAGAACTACAGCCAAATATAACAATCTACTGTTTTCCTCCAAAAATCCTATATGAAGTACAGTAGTTGTGTTTAATCTTTGTCTTCAAGTCTTCTACTAGGTCTTGTCTCATTTGCCACTGCTAACATGAGAATGCAGAACATCAAAATCAGCTTGCCAGTATTCTGTATGATATAGGCAGTTTAACTTGTGACATTGGCATGTTTGGGCTTCATCTAGCATGGACAATGAAGTCACATATAAACCATGGTACAATGCTGTAATTACTATCTGATACGTACTTCAGACTGTTATAGATTAGAAAGATTTTGCAAACCAAGCACCATTTGTGTCTTACTCCCTCAGAGGAAATAAAATATGTCTGTATTAAGGTATTAAACTTGTATAGTCATCAATCCTACCTCATGTAACATCATACTTTAAAATACTGCCTCAATATAAAGATCCAGTTGTTGGAGAATAAAACACATCTGCATCTGATTCTTAACAACCTTCTAGTTACTAATAGCTTATTGTGCACCTCAGGTCTTGTAATCACCCTACAGGTTAAGCATGGGTTCTCTGATTTACTCCCATAATGCTGAACATCACTGCACTACCATGGCTAAATGGGCTACCTAACTCTATCATATCATCCTACCTGTTACATACTTCCAACAATCATGCTGCTAAAGAACGGATAGTGCCCCTCTCTTGGCAAAAGATTACAGGTTCCATAGCCGGCATAGGCCAACTAGGTGGTCGCCTAGGGCGCCACTCTAGCAGGGGTGCTTTTCCAGTATTTATTTGGTGTAGGTAGACTAGGATGGGGGCACCAGATTGTGTGTGGGGGGGCACTGTGGAGCCTTTTTGTCTAGGGCACCAGTTGACCTAAGGTCGCTCCTGACAGGTTCATAAAACATTTGACTTACTATGGTCTCCAGTCTTACTTTAGCTAGCTGCAAAACACCTTTCCTAAAGATAGCCCCAGCTTCATGGAAAAGTTTGCTTTGCCTGGTGAAATCACCGAACTACAAAATTTTGCGAAGTTTAAAACAAAGGGATACCTGACTAATTATAATAAATGCACATGTTTTTGTAGTACTGGTTAAAATTTACAGCACAATAATGTCATCTTCTTTTTGGTATTTGAATGTATTCTCTAAAAAATATCTCATATGGTACAATGGAAACTCACAACTGTGATTTTAAAAATATAAATACGTAAATTAGATATTTGCTGTTCAACGTGTTTTTCCTGTGGTAGTTTAAAAAATCTGCCAAATGTGCTGGCAAGAAAACTCATGGCAGATTAAAGGAGACATTTACGACAAAGTGGAAGCATTATTACCTAAGCAGTCTGTAGGACAGGGAGTAAACTAGCGTCCTAAGTTTGTTGAAATTTTCAGTTCTGCAACTGAGAAAGATCCTAAATCTTACACTGTTGGGGGGTGGGGCAAGAAGTTGAAAAACTTAAGCACTACTTTACTCGTTACTACAGAAGCTGAGTGAAGATGACAAAAAAAAAAAAAGAAAAAGAAATTAGATTACTTGTTAAAATAAAGCACCACATCAGCATTCAATGGTGACAGGAAAACTAAAAGCAATAAATATAATGTGGTGTATTTTAATAATAAAAAAGTTTTATTTTTCCTGTTACTGGTGCCCATCAGCCATATACACCCAATCCTGCATACTGTGCTCTCACTCTCATGTACTCTCTCTCTCTCTTTAAATATATATATATATATATATATATATATATATATATATATATATATATATATATATATATATATATATATATATATATATATATACACACACACACACACACACACACACACACACACACACACACACACTCATATACATAGATAGTTATACACGCGCACACACACACACACATACATAGGCATAGACAATGTTGAAAGTACAGTTTTGTACCTACCATAAATGTAGATGTCCGATAGGAATGCATCTGCAGTCCTTACAAATGGGTAGTCCTGTCGTCAGGCAGCCCTTCGGTCGGCCGGATTCCAAAGTCTGGGTCTGGCTTCGGCTGGTGTCGCACTTCACCCGACGTCATAGCTGCAGTTTTTCGGGTATAAAGGCATCAGCCGACGCCATCTTCCTCAGTGTTTCTTGCCCCAGATGCCAGGTGCCCTCTTTGATGGCTAAATTTGGATAAATGCCAATGTTTCCAAATAGTAGAGAGCAAACACATAAAATAAGCATGTATGTACATATATACAAACAAATACACCATAATAGATCCCCAAGCTAGCTGAAGGATGGCAAATACCCTAGGAGTACCACAGAGGGAAGGTGGGTGGGTAATCCTGACTGCAGATGCATTCCTATCGGACATCTACATTTATGGTAGGTACAAAACTGTACTATGTCCTTCAAGGATGCATCTGCAGTCCTTACAAATGGGTAGAATACCATAGCTAAACTAGGAGGGGCAAAAAGTAGAGATTATGGTGTAGTTAGGATCCCTTGCAAAACAGCAGTGGCAAAACCTGCTCGGGATCTAGAGTATAAAGGTAAATTGTAATGCTTGGCAAATGTATGCACGGAGGTCCAAGTAGCAGCCTCTATAATGTCCTTGGTAGCCACTCCTCGTAAGAAAGCTGTGGTAGTGGCTGTAGCCCTTGTGGAGTGAGGCCTGATGTTCTCTGGAGTTTTCTTTCCATGGTAGGAATAACAAAATCTAATGCAATTTCCTATCCATTTGGAGATTGTCTGTTTTGAAATAGGTTTTCCTTCCTTTCCTGTTGCATATGCTACCAGAAGCTGGTCAGTTTTTCTATTGGACTTGGTCCTGTCCAGGTAGTAGCGTAATTGCCTATGTACATCCAAGGTATGCAACAGTCTTTCTCCCCTGTTCTGTGGGTTGGGGAAGAATGTAGGTAGGTGGATAGCCTGATTTAAAGACACTCTGGACACCACCTTAGGCATAAATGTGGGATTTGTTCTCATGGACACTCTATCTTGATGGAAGATCAGGAAGGGTTGCACTGCCATTAATGCCTGTAGTTCAGAGACCCTTCTTGCTGAGGTGATTGCCAGTAGGAAAGCAGTCTTCCAGGATAAGTATTGTAATTCTGCTGTTGCTGCTGGTTCGAAGGGAAGTGTCAATTTTCTAACACAAAGTTCAAGTCCCATGCTGGCAATGGTGGTTTCCTGGGAGGTTTTACATTCTTAATTCCTCTCAGAAACTGTCTGAGCAGAGGATGAGAGAAGACAGGAGGATCCAAGCTGTATTCTGCTGAAATAGCTGATGCATGTATCTTGATGGAAGAATAGGACAGGCCTGCATGGAAGAGCTCTGCCAAGTACTCCAGGATGTTGGCTATGTTTACTAGTGCCACATCTTCTCCTTTTGCAGTACTCCAAATGAGATATCTTTTCCATTTTGCTGCATAATTCTTTCTTGTTGAAGTTCTACGAGCCTCAAGGATTATGTCTTTAACCCTTTGGGATAAATCTGGGTTAATTGTCCTTATGTAATGTTCCAGGCAGTTAGATGCAGAGTTTTCAGGTTTGGATGCAGGATGTTGTAGTTGTTCTGTGTTAACAGCAATGGAATCAGGGGCAGTGTCCATATTTGTTCCCGAGACATGCTCCTCAGCAATGGGTACCAATGTTGTCTTGGCCAGTCTGGAGCTATCAGAATGATCCCTGGACGTTCCTCTTTGATCTTCAAAAGCACCTTGTGCATCAAAGTAAGTGGTGGGAATGCATAAGCTGTCAGGTTTTTCCAACTGAAAGATAGGGAGTCCACCTTCCAAGCAAGTGGGTGGTACGTCCTTGTGCAGACTTTCTTTAGCTGGTGATTGAGTGGGGATGCAAATAAGTCTATCTGTGGTAATCCCCATTCTCTTGTGATGGCTTTGAAGATGTCCGGATGCAGCATCCATTCGTGGGCATCTGTGGTAGTTCTGCTTAAAATGTCTGCCAGAATGTTTTCTTTTCCCGGTACAAAAATTGCTTGTAACTGAATGTTGTAGCTCAGAGCCACATCCCATAGGTCCAGTGCCAGCCGGCATAGAGGATATGAGTGTGTGCCTCCCTGTTTGTTGATGTACCACATAACTGTGGTGTTGTCTGTCCTTATCATCAACTGACCTTCTTGGAGAAATGGTCTGAATGACTGGATTGCCAATTTTACTGCCAGCATTTCCTTTAGATTTATGTGCAGGCGCAGCTGGTCTTGAGTCCATAAGCCTTGTATGCACTTGTCCAGCATGTGTGCCCCCAACCGAGGTCTGAGGCATCTGTCGTGATGGTTTGGCTTGGTTGACTGTTGCAGAAGGGCAATCCTTTGTTTGATTGACAGGCCTGAGCTCACCATAGGAACTCTTGTTTCAGGCATGGGATTATTGGAATTTTGGTTTCTAGGCTGTGCTTGTGTTGGGACCACAAATTCTTTAGGTACCACTGTAGCTTTCTCATATGCAGTCTGGCATGAGGGACCAGAATTATGCAGGATGCCATGAAGCCTAGGGCTTGCAGTACTTTTCTTGCAGTTAGAGGGTTCTGCTTTGTTAATGCCAAGAAGTAGAGAGGTAGTTGCTCTTGCTTTTCTGCAGTTAGGAATGCCATTTGTTTTGATGTGTCCAGCTCTGCACCCAGAAAAGTTATTCTTTGGGATGGAGTCAGCCTTGACTTTTTTATACTGACTGTATATCCCAGGGCTTGCAGTAGGTAAATGACTCTTTGTAAGTCTTCTGTTAGTTTGCTTTTGTTGTCCGCTTGAATCAGGCAGTCGTCCAGGTAGGGATAAATTTGGATCCCTGAAGTCTGCAATGAGCAATTACTGATGCCAGGCATTTCGTGAACACTCTGGGCGCAGTAGATAAGCCAAAGGGCAATGCTGAGAATTGATAATGCTCTGATCCTGCAAGAAATCTGAGGTATCTTCTGCAAATTGGTCGTATGGGGACGTGCAGGTATGCCTTCTTGAGATCTAGAGTTACCAGCCAAGACTCCTTGCCCAGCATGGGAAGAAGCTGCTGTAGGGTCAGCATTTTGAATTTTGGAACAATGAGGAATGTGTTTAAAGCGGACAGGTCGAGAATAGGCCTCCATTTGTTCTCTTTTCTTGGTACCAGGAAGAGTCTGGAGTAAAATCCCTTTCCTTGCTCCATAGATGGTACCTTTTCCACAGCTCTCATTCTTAATAATTGAGATATTTGCTTTAGAGCTTCTGCCCTTTGAGTAGGTGGTAGGTTTGGCATTCCTCTCTTTCCTGGTAGAGTATGGAAATGGAACCTGTAACCTTGGTCTATAGTTGTCAAAATCCATTTTTCCCTTGTGATGCAATGCCAGTTCTTTGAAAATAAGGTTAGCTTTCCGCCTAAGGGTGCTTCCAGTTGTTCCCTGGTAAGCGGTGCCACATCCAAGTCACTGTGATTGTGGTGTTGTAGTGGTGGTGGCTGCGTCCGTGCCTCGGTGGTTGTTACCTTGCCACTGGCGTCCCCTGTAGGCACCCCTGGATTGGTTTCTGCCTCTTGAACGCCTATTCCTGCCTCTCTGTGTCTTAGAGGAGTCTGGAAAGGACCAATTTTTGGAGGGCCAGTTCCTGCTAAAACTTGGAGGTTGAACCTGTAAGAAATCTTTCACTGTTTGTACAGATTTCGCCTTCTCTTCCATCTTCTTTAGTACCTGCTGTGCAGGGGAACCAAATAAATTGACCTTGTCCATGGGTGCATCCAAAAGCTTAGATTTGACATGGTCTGGTAATGCCTGCTCTTTCAACCATGCATGTCTCCGGATAACTGTGCCAGTCATGGCTGATCTAAAGGAAGCCTCCAGTGCATCATAGCCACATTTTAAAGAATGGTTACTAACCTGCTGTATGTTATGTACCATTTCCTGAACATATTTTTTATCTAGAGATTCTTCAGAGGACAGCTTTTTAGTTAACTGGTCAAGCATAATCTCTTGATATTGAATCATATGGAATTGGCAGTTCAAAGCTCTAGCTGACAAAGTAGCAGAAGTGTAAACTTTTTTACCCCATCTCTCTAAGGATCTGGATTCCCTTTCAGAGGGAGGGGTTTTAGCAGATGTAGTTGCTACAGCCTTAGGACCCTGGGAGATAGTCT
The DNA here is from genome assembly GCF_019279795.1 of Protopterus annectens. Lineage (NCBI taxonomy): Eukaryota > Metazoa > Chordata > Ceratodontiformes > Protopteridae > Protopterus > Protopterus annectens. Next base: position 637,779,519 of record NC_056747.1, read on the forward strand.
CTGGATCTGCAAAAGGAGCCTTGTATAAATGGTGATGAGTGTCCGGGACCCTGTAGAACCTATCGGGCTTAGCAGGGGCCGGAGGTAATGAATCAGGAGCAGTGCAAGCATCATTAAATGCATCATCTACAACAGAAAGAACTGGAGGTATAGCTAAAGGCCTATGCTGTGGCAAATGTAGAAAGGTTCTAAGCCTTTTTCTGGAGTCTGAGAAATCTTGGCCCTGCCACTGAAATTGTTCCCTCATAGCATGCAAGGTTTCCCCAAAGGAAAATTCCTCAGGTGGAGAGGCTGAAGGAATGGACTCTTCAGCATCAGAGTCTTCGTAAGGGGAATAAGGAGCCTCAGGAGGGTCTGTATGTTCTAAGTCATCAGAGGAGTCATCTGTGGATACTGGTTTAGGGGGCTCTGCTCTAGGCCTCTTCTCTGGAGGTGGATGAGAGGCCCTGTCTGGATGAGGCTGGGAGCCACGAATTAAAGAAATGAGATCCTCAGCCAAAGAAAGCATATGGGAACTGGTGTTGGGCCTGTGAGAGGGGGGTTTAACAGGCACCGTTTTTGAAGCTTTAGCTGCTTTAGCCCTGGCAAAGGCCTTAATAGACATGGCAGCAGGAGGCCTAGCAGCTCCACGTGCAGGGGTTGAAATATCCAAGGAAATAGTGTCTGATAATTCCTGAGAAACCGCAACAGAAGGTTGGATTTCAGAAGCCGATTCCACCAGGCTAGAAGAGGCCTCGGTAGAAGGCATGTTTTCGGCCGGGGGAAGAACCGCTTGCTCGGTTTCAGCCGAAACCGAGACACTCGTGGTTGGCTTAACCGCGGTTTCGGCCGAAACCGTAGACCGCAAGTGTCGGTCCTTTTCCCTGCGGTTTTTGGTAATTTGTGAAGTCGGAGGGTCCGACGGCATGATATAAGCAAATTCAGAGCCGAAAAACTGTTCTGCAAATTCTGACCGACGTCTAAGCGTCCGTCGGTTAAAAGAAGCACAGGCTAGACAAGCTGCTACGTCGTGGTCTGGGCCTAAACAAGGTAAGCAGTAAGAGTGGAAATCTTTATGAGGTATTTGTTTCCCACAAGTTAAACAGTTATTCACTTTTTCTGACATCGGCTGAGGCAAGAATGAGTCCCCAACGGGGTACTTAGCTTTTTAAAAGTCTTCGAAGTAGTATTCGGTATGAAATCTCTGGTTCTGACCGACCGGCACTTGCGAACAGCTTCTGCTTCGGGCGCCACGCGGCAAGAAAGACTGAGGAAGATGGCGTCGGCTGATGCCTTTATACCCGAAAAACTGCAGCTATGACGTCGGGTGAAGTGCGACACCAGCCGAAGCCAGACCCAGACTTTGGAATCCGGCCGACCGAAGGGCTGCCTGACGACAGGACTACCCATTTGTAAGGACTGCAGATGCATCCTTGAAGGACATCAGACAAAAAAGCAATATAGCTGACTGAAAATCAGCTTATTGCATGTACTGGCTTTTTGGCAATGCGAGATCATGATACACAGTCATGCATCAAAGGAGATCCTTAAGCTCAAGTGTATTTTAGAAAAAAGCATCATTTTCTTTGGGTAATAAGTACCTATATTTTTTCTTCATTTAACATTTAACTAGGAAGCTCAGAAAGCTCTGTTTTACAGCTTTATTTTTCAGTTAGAACAGAAACTTTTCTTTTGAGAGTTTATTTTTTTCTATCTCACTTCATGGCCTCTCGCAGGCACTCAGCACTCTTCTATATTCTAATAACGTTTCTATTTTTTTTAATCTTGAGGTAATGGTTGATTAACTGCTTAATTTTACAATTTTGGTAGTTTTGAATGTCTTTTTATATATATATATATATATATATATATATATATATATATATATATATATACTGCTGAAATAGTGCCTAGCAATGGATTGCTTTTGTGCAAACATGGACAAAGACAAGGACCTGAGGATTACAAAAACATATCAGCCGTGGCCAGAAGATCCAACCCCCGAGATCTTTGTGTAGTCTGCCTGGGGAATGAATCACTGAAAGGACCCCTTGAGAAATGTGCAAAAACTATGGCAACATGTCTCTATAAGAGTGCAGGAGCAAATCTTTTTTGAAAGGTAGCCTGCCCTCTGACGGTAAAAAGAAGAAAAAGGGAAGGAAAAGAGAAGTCCTGAAAAGGATAGCCAGAATGTTAAAGCAATGCAGTCTCCTCCAGAAGTTGAACAGCCACCAACAAATGGGGTTACCCACCTGGAGGTTTCTGTGATATCGGATTCCTGTCCGAGGAGGAGACTTGACAGTGCCTCCTTGGTAGAGGAATTGTCAAGGTACATTGAGTTGAGACCTTCATCATGTAGGTCTATGAGGTCAGCTAAGTCATTGTAAAGTCCCTCTTTGCATCTGAACAGAAAGCATACATTAAAGGCCTTGGTCAATACCCACAGTGTGTTAGACGTCCTCTGGGCCCAATCTGGCACAAAGTTTTGCAGCTTACTCTCTTTTCTGCACCTTCTGTGGCAGCATTAATGGCACTAAACCCACAGTCACCGACCCCTCATTTGGCACCAGTGGCCTTAACACTGACTCCATTGATGCTGAGACCCACTAAATATGAAGTCATCAGGTTGACACCAACAGAGACACTGGCAACTTCATTGCCAGTCATGGCATTAACATCATCTACATTTATGTCACCAGGACAAAAGCCATCCTCTGCATTGGATCTGACATCAGTGTTGAAATCTTGGATGGGGGAGTGCACCTTTTGAGGTAAGACCAATGGCCTTGGTACTCAAAGTCTTAACTCTAGTAGCTGTTTTGGACACAGCACCAATGCAACTGGTCAAGCTACTGGACCCAAGAAAGGTACCCTTGACAATGGCTCCACCTGACACCTCTCAACTAAGAACTTTGATTTTTTTCATCATTGTTCCAATACAGCACAAAGCTGAAAAGCCACTACAGATCTCACCTGTCTGGTGAAGGTTCCTCTTCTCAGCACTTGGACAAATCTTCTTCAAGTTTCTCTAAAAAAAAGTGCAAGAAGAGGCACTTAAACTCCCCAACAGAGTCTTACAACCTGGATTTGGACTTAAATTTAGGGGAGGCTTCCTGCAACATCCCACAGTTGATCCCAAATTCAGGGAGATCTTGATACTCATGAGACAGAGATGTTCTTGACTAGATGACCATACCTTCCCCTGAGAAAAAAAATTTGCAGGAAGTTTTTAGGTCCACCTCTTCTATGTCTTGGCCAGTTTCTTTCAATGATCGCATGAGCAATCTGGTTGTGAACAAGGCATCGTGAGAGCCCAATGTGGCTGTGCCTACTCCATGGAAACCAGACAAGATCTTCTGATCGCCACAGGAAAGACAAGCATGGAGTAAGGTTCCTGTTGCGGACTCCAAAGTAGTGGTGGCAGCCACTAAGAGGGAGACCTCCGAAAAGAGCCCTTTGAATCATCTCTGGATAAGGATTCTGAATCATATGGGAATTTCACACATGCACTGGATACTTTAAATATCAAACCTCTGAATCACCAGATACATATGACTTGCTGTCAGCGTACCCTACCAGAGAAGACACCAGATGCTCTGAAAAAGTTGCCACACAGTGACCCACACTATAAGCTGTAGTCTCCTTTTTCAACAGTGTCATGCTTTGCATCTCCATAAGACTGATGCACAACGTGTTAAATGCAGCAGTGTGGGCAGATGTAACATGAATTACAATGAGGAAGTAGGCTTGGCTGAGAGAGGAGCACAAAGTCCTACTTAATAGGTCCTCTATTCAGATGCCAGCTGAAAGAGAAATTCTTTAAGAGCGAGCAGGACAAGAAGACACTTGTGGCTGTTGGAGTAAAGTTCTCCACTCCTCAGTGGACTTTTGCTAGGAAACAGAAGAGTGCCAACCACTTATGTTTTTCACAAATGCCAACTAATCTGATTCTGCAGCACTGACAGATGAAAACCTTACAGTGACTCAAGCAACTGAGGTTTGATTAGTGTCCCTGGCAATGGAAGAGCCAGGAGGGGGAGGAGTTCAGGACTGTGCCCTGTTCACCTCTCTTGAGGGGAGGGTGGGGTTCGTATGCATTCGAATGCATGATGGGATGTGTGAACGCTAAGGTAAAGACAAGAGAAATCACTGCTTGGGTTCCAAGGGGAGTGGATGGAAGATCACTTGGAGGATACTCTCCTTGCAGAAGTGAAGGGAACCTTTGAGAATGGTTCACTGCAGTCTCTCTCCAGTGCCTAGCTGAGTGTGTGCACTTAGGGCCGAGGAGAAAAACAGAAAGAAAATGAATTGACTCTGCCAGCTGTCTAAACGATGGCCCCCTCCCAGGTGACTCCTGCTCCAACAAAGGGGAATGAATGGGTCCACTGGTCAGGATGAGGGCCTGTGGCTAATTAATAGCAAGAGTAAAACAGCACCCCCCCCCCCAACCAACCATCCCTTCAGCAACATTCTGTCAGGCAATCCTGAGATGGGAGTTTCATGAACAGATGCTATCCTCAAGGCAGAGGTGGCCCACAAAATCAAAGGTTCCATAGCCCTCCCCAGGGACCACGTCACAGCATTTCTGAGGACTTGCTTAACTGACAACCACTGCAAGAAGTCGAAGGTCAAACATTTCTTCATCTATCAGCATGGTTGGCCATCAGGCAGGTCAGACAAAACAGGGAAATAATGTCTAGACGCTAAACAATTCTGTTTATATCACCTGTACTGCTTATTTCCCTTCTCATCAAAAGGGGGCAGCTAAAATGAGAAGGTGGAGACCTTCACACAAAACAGAACCATCCAAGAGATCCTACCACACCTAAGAGGTGCTGGAGTTTATTCCGCATTTTTTTATTTGCTTCCCAAAAAGACAAAAGACCTTAGGCTGATTCTGGATTTAAGCAGCCTAAATTTATATGTGCAAAAAAGCAAGTTCTGGATGGACTCTGTGCAATCAATTCTTTCATGACTTCAGGAAGGAGACTGGATATGGTCATTGTATTTCCAAGATGCTTAGCTACACAAAAAAAAATTGCCAAGGTATCCAGCGAGTTCCTACACTTCAGGGTGTGAACCTGTCATTATCATTTCAGATTGTTTATCATCTGGTCTTACTACAGCCCCCAAGGTGCTCATCAAATCCATGGTGATGGTGGCAACTCACCTGAGACGGCATAGAACTGGATTATTCCCAAGCCTGGATGACTGAATCTTAGTCGCCCTCACTGAAGAACCGCTGATTCAGCAACAGACTAGTTAATTTAGCTTTTTTTGTCCTTGGGAATACCAGTGAAGACCACAAATTTGTACCTGGAGTCATTACAGGCACAAGTATTCACAGACTGCCACTTAGACTCAACTCATAAATGATTGTGTCTCACTCCAGAATTCAATCCAGTCATACAGCAGTCCAACTCTTGCTGAAGCATCACAGGCTATAGGCAGCATCAGTGCTAAATGTCTTGGAGGGAATCATAACAGAATACCCAGGAAGATGGTGGCTTCAAGGGAAGACATGGACCTTGAGATCACACCCAGTTTACATATTCTTGAAAACATGAGCAGTAACTTCAATGTGGCCCATTTAAGAACTTTTGAAAAAGGCTAGAGATGTACATATACCCACTGCAGAATGAGCCCATAGCTTACATTCACTCGGTTGCCATCTTCCTTCACAATGCAGGTATGTGTCATGTGTTACTACATTTCTATTTGTTCTAAGATTGCGTAGAACAATGAAAAGACCTTGGTAGGGTGTTGCATTTGTATCAATTTTACTTCAGTCAGATAAGCTTTATGTATTTTCACCTTGTGTCCTTTAACAAGTATGTATGTAATTTCAGTTGCTGGTGTTTTGGTATGTAATGTATAACACTCCTGATGTACTGGTTAAGTCAATGAACATTTACTAAGTGATGGTTTTATATCATGCTAATCACTGTAGTGTTATTCTGACGATCTGCTCTATATAGCTCTACAACCTTTATTACTGTGGTTCTGTATCAGTATACATCCTCCTAAACCTATTCTGACCTTACACTCTTAACAAGTCCCTATTCTTGCAATACCCAGGGGGAGGATGGCCCCTCTGTTGTAAAAGGAAGTAATAGTCCACAAAAATCACAAAAACATATAGGCCAAAAAAGAGCCATAAACACAACAGAGTGGACTATTGAGGATAAGAAAGAAATTATGTATCATTACTGTTATGCAAAAAGCCCAGAATTTCCAGACACAAGATATACAAAAATATTAGAAGAGAAATTAGAGGAAAGAAAAATACTTCCACAAAAAAAACTGTCAGAAGCTTCAAATAAAAACTTGTGTTCATTAATACAACAGATTTATGAAAAAATTATATAGATCAAGAAACTTTGGGCCATTTGGAAAAAGAAAAGACTGTGGAAGTGTGAAAATATAAAGAACAAAATTTAGAGAGTTTTGGAAGGTATAAAAAAGAAATGTGGACATGGGAAAGAAAGAGAGATCTGACATGGCGAAATATTTATGCAAAGGAAAAAGTCAAATTAATCAATACAAAAAAGGCAGCCCCAAAGATATTCGAAGATAAATACAGACAAAGGCATCAAGCCATGGAAAATTTCACAACAAAAAAATTAGATCACAAATAGGGAACATAGGATAGAAGATTAGTACAGGGAATGTAGAACACAAGATAAGTAAAGCAGAAGTTACAAAAACAGAAGTTGAAGTTATGGAATACCTACAAAGTGAAGGATTTAGTGTAGAAAGTCTAATACAGGTTATATTGCAGAATGATGGAACAGAGTCCCCAAAGTAAGGACAAACAGGAGGAGCAGGACACATCTGAAAATGAAATATGGACATGGGAAAAAAAGAGAGATTTAATATGGTGCAATATACATGCAAAGGAGAAAGAAAACTAATTAATACAAAAAGAGCAGCACCAAAGATATTTGAAGAGAAATACAGCCAAAGGCATCCGAACATGGAAAATTTTACAATACAAAAAATAAGAAAACAAAAAGGAAAAGTAGAAAAGAGGATTAGTAATGGAGAAGTTAACGGAATCGAAACAAGAAGTTATGTACTCACCATAACGTTCCATGCGAATTGTTCATCTCGCCTTCATTCTTACTGATGGGTTCAGAGCTGATCCTCAGCTCCGACTCGGCCAACTGCAAAAGCTCGAGGTCTTTAACCAGCTCGAGCCCAACTCCCTACCCCATGATGCATCTTGATCTTTCTTCAGATCTTGTTTGCTGCCAACTGGCTACCTATGAGTATTAATATGCCACCCTAAGAACTGGATATGAGACAATACACCATAAATAAAAGAAGTCTTGGTCCTCAAGTAGACTGGATGGGGGTTGGAGGGTGGGACGTAAGAATGATGGTGAGATGAACAACTCACATGGAACGTTACGGTGTGTACATAACGTCTTTATGTGAAGCTGTTCTATCTCGCCATTCATTCTTACTGATGGGTACCGTCCCAAGCAACATCTTTCTCGGGTGGCTCACTGGAGAATGCTCTTCAGAACAGTGGAATCAAAGGAAGCCCTGTCCCTGGAGGCCTTGTCTGCTTTGTAATGAGTGATGAAGGTATGAGGCCTTGACCAGGTAGCTGCTGCAGAAATAGTATCTAATGGTAACTTAGCAGAGAAGGCTGATGAGGTGGATACAGCTCTAGTAGAGTGGGCCTTTATTTTTTGTTGTGCTGGAACATTTACTGAACTGTAAGTGAAAGAAATGCAATCTGATAACCATCTTGACAAGGTGACTTTTGTCACTGGAGCACCTTTTCTTGATTCCGAAAAGGAGACAAAGAGCTGTTTTGTTTTTCTGAATTGTTTGGTCCTGTCCTAATAAAATCTGAGTTGCCTATGAACATCAAGTTTTTGTAGCATGTGTGCCATCTTATTTGTGTATTTAGGGAAGAAAACAAGCAATTCAACAGATTGGTTGAGATTTGTCTCTGAACAAACTTTGGGTAAAAATGATGGATTAGTTCTGAGTGAGACTCTGTCATTATGGAAAATCAGATAAGGAGGTTTGATGGTCAAAGCCTGTAACTCAGAAATCCTCTGAGCAGAAGTGATAGCTATTAAAAATATGGTCTTCCATTTTAGGTATTTCAAATCACACGATGAGGCTGGTTCGAAAGGAGGTAATATAATTCGAGAAAGAACAAAATTTAGATTCCATGGCATGGCTGGAGTTTTGAGGGGTGATCTCAAATGAATAGCACCCTTGAGAAAGGCTTTAGAGAGTCGATGTGACATGACATTAGAACCCTGGACACCAAGATGAAACTTCGAGATTGCTGCTAATTGAACTCTAATGGTAGCTGCAGCAGCCCCTTCATTGAAAAGTTTAGTCAGAAACCCAGAATGGATGAAATTGAAGCTAGGTACGGATCAATATCATTCTGAGATTACCATACAGAAAATCTCTTCCATTTGCTAAGATATAACTTTTTGGTAGATGACTTATGAGAGGATGTTAAAATATGTTGAGCCTCGGCTGAGAGGTTGTGAATCCTGGCTATGTTTGGAATTGGAGCAGCCAAGCTGTCAGTTTGAGGTAGTGAAGAGAAGGATGAAGAGACCCCGATGAATGGGTCATAAGGTCCGGAACCGGGTCCGGGATCCAAGGTTCTTCCAATAGATGAGGCTGAAGGAAGGGAAACCCAATTCTGAGAAGGCCAGTAAGCGGCTATTAAGATTATGGTCCTTCCCAGAGTCTTTACTTTCTGTAATACTTTGGGTATTAGAGGGAAAGGAAGAAAGGCATATAGGAGACCCAGAGGACAGTTGTGCACCAGTGCATCCCTTGGGACATCCCCCGGCAGGGGGATTACGGTGAAGTAGCTGCTGCATTTCATGTTTGTTGGGATTGCAAACAGATTGCAGCACGGCTAGCCCCATCTGCGGAAAATCCTTTCCGCTACTTGTTTCTTTAGGGACCACTCATGAGGCAAGAGAATTGCCCTGCTTAGCTTGTCTGCTATTACATTGGATTTCCCCAGAATGTGTGTTGCTATCAGAAAGCGCTGGGTGGAAGGTTCCCACTGCCATACTCTCACTGCCTCTCGACACAGGGGATAAGATTTGGTTCCTCCTCGTTTGTTTATGTACCAGACCACTGACATATTGTCTGTTTGAATTGCAATTGTTCCCAGAGGGAGAGAGTCTTGAAAGGACTGCAACACTAGGAGTACCGCTCTCATCAAAAGGGCACCGATATGCAGATGAGCCTCGTGCTTCTTCCACGTGCCCTGGGCTGTTCTTCCCTGACAATACCCCCCCACCCTATCAAGGAAGCATCCGTAGTCACCGTGCCTAAAGGAGTTGGTAGAACAAATGGACGGCCTAGAGTTACTTGTTGAGATGTCAGCCACCACTGAAGGTCCTTCTTGCATGTATTCGTTATTATGATTTGGTGTGACATTGGAAGTTCCTGAAAGGACCACTGAGAGAACAGTAGCCACTGTAGTACTCGCACATGCATCTGACCCAGAGGAATGGCAATGATCACTGCCACCATTGTACCTAGCAATCTGAGTACCACTGAGACTGGAACTTTTGTCTTTGGAAGCAGGTCTAGGACTTGTTTTCATAAAAGACAAACTCTTTCTGAAGGATGGCTTAAGTTCATTATGACTGTCTTTAGTTCTGCTCCTATAAAAACGTTCTGTTGCGATGGCGAAAAGGCAGATTTTTTTGAGTTTATGGTAATCCCCAATTAATTGCAGAGATTTAAAATTGTGTCCCTTGCATGTATGAGTTGATGCCTGGTGGTGGCAGTGAGAAGCAGTCGTCTAGGTATGGAAACACCTGGAATCCCAAACGTCTCAGGTGAGCCGTGACTACTGCCATGCATTTAGTGAACACTCTGGGGGCTGTAGTGAGACCAAAGGGCAGAGCACAAAATTGATAATGACAGGCTCCCAGCCGGAAGCATAGATAATCCCTGGATGGCTTGTCCATTTTTATGTGGTAGTACACATCCTGGAGATCTACCGAGCACATACAATTGTCTTTCCCCAGAAAGGGGAGTATTGACTGTAACGTGACCATCCAGAACTTTGTCTTTCTTACCAAATTGTTTAGTCTGCTGAGGTCTAGAATAGGTCTCCAGTCTCCCGTTTTCTTTGGAACCAAAAAGAACCTTGAGTAAGTTCCGGATCCTCTCTGGTCTGCTGGGACTGGTTGAATGACTCTTTTTCCAGCAACCTTTGGACTTCTATGGCCACTTGTTCCCTGTGACTGGGTGGGACGTCTGGGATTTTTTCACAAGAGGGGGCGGTATGGCAAAGGGAATCGAGTATCCTCTGGATATGATACTTTGTACCCAGCTGTCTTTTGTTATTTTTAGCCAGGCATCTGGGTACAAAGAAAGGTGTCTCCTGACTCCCTCCAGAGATGGACAGTCAGGCCTCCTCTCAGGAGTGCTGATAGGGCTTTCCAAAGAACTGATCTCTGTCACCCTGATTCTGCGGACCCCCTCTGCCGCGTGGACGGCGTCTTCCATTATTTCACCCTCCTCTGCCTTTAGAAGGGGGGTTCACCATGAGTGTCCTGGAAAGATCCTTGAGATTTATGGAACCACATCTGTCCACCCACCCACCCTCCCTTTGGGGTAAGGTCTAATCGGGGTAGAAAAATGTACTCCGACGGCAGACAGAGTCCTTCTGACTTTCTCACTTCTGGTAAGTGTTTCCTTTACTTTTGGTCCAAAAGGGATGAGCCGTCAAAAGAGGTTTTAATAAAGGAAGACTTAAAGGGTTTCACAAAGGAACATAGGCGCATCCAGGAATGTCTCCTAAGGGCAATTCCTGTACCTGCTGCTCTGCTCATTCCATCAGCTGCATACGACATCAGACACATGGAAAAGTTCACAATAGAATTAAGAGTAGAGAGCTGGGAAGTTACCTTGTCTGAAACCCTCGCAACTACTGAACCCTGCAGGGTATCTCCTAGTTCCTTCAGGAGATCCCTTTGTAACCTAGCGAAATGTGTGAGATAGTTTAGAGATCGAAGGACAAAAGCCGCTGAACTAAACATATGCTTCCCATACCTGTCCATGATCCTGGAATCTGTATCAGGAGGATGAACAGATGCAGAAGTTTCTGACAGTTCCTTCTTGGTGGCCGCTGCCACCACCATGGCATCAATGGGCATTCCTTTAGTTAGAAAGGTTTTGTCTTGAGGGCAGGTTATACATTTATTAGGCCTCCTGGGAACAGGGTCTGTGGTATCCGGGGACTCCCATGCCCTTCGAGAGAGTAACTCAATCAACTCATCAAAGGATGAAGACACCCAAGAGGTGGAGGGTTGAGACCCAAAAGCCTTCAGGAGGAATGACTCATCATCAGTAGGGTTAAGGGATTTCAAGCCACCCCTCTGTTTAAGAATTTCTAAGATATCTGCGAATGTGATATCCTCTGAGAGGGACAGTGGGGACCCTTCTGACTCATCTAAGTCAGTATCTGAAGTGACAGATTCCTGTGGGGAGTCCAGATGCTTCCTCTTGCAAAGTCTCTTCCTGGGAACCTCTTCAGTGGGAGCTTCTGGAGAGGTCTCGGACGAGCATGGCTTGCCCAATGGGGCTTCCAGTGGCTCAGGAGCTCTACACTTTAATGGGGCGTGTGTTGTAGAGGTAGACACCAGTGCTTTAAGGGAGGGAGCTGCTGGTACTGATGGTGTGGTTGTCGGCGTGGACAATACCCTCCTCATGGCCTCGAAGGCCCCTCAGTCCCAACGTGAGGAATCCCCCGGATCCGAGGATACAAGGGACTCTCCTGGCACCAGAACAGAGGGCTCCAAGCCCGAGGTCAGAACCAAGGCCTCGAGAGACAAAGTTGGTCCGACTATCCTCCCAGACCCGACCGGCGAGCGTTGCCTCCGAGGAACTAGAAGACGTCTTACAGTGTTTGTCATGCTTATCCAGTGCCTCTTGGAAAGAGTATTTCAAAAGACCTCTATCCATAGGTTTTCTCTTCTTCTCATGCAACACTAGCAGTAAAAGAGTGGCATATTGAACAGCTTTCTGGTAGGTGCACCTCACCTAAACAATAGACACAGTCAGTATGTCCATCAGTGATGGACATCTTTTGCCCACATCTTGGGCATTTTTTTAAATTCGGACTTGGATTTTTCTTTCTCTTGATGAGACACCCTATCAGTAACAAATAGAAAAAAAAAAACTCTCTCTCACTCTTATATTTATATACATATATATATATATATATATATATATATATATATATATATATATATATATAATTAAAAAACAATACCCAAGGAAGCAATCCACTGGTGAAACCAAGACAGTAAAATCACCAAACAAGCACCAAACAGTGGTCCACAGCAAAGGCAAAATCCAAAAGTAGTTCCAAGATATTGCTTTATTGAAAAAAAAAAACAAGACAAGCGCTTTCACATATAGCTTTATCAAGTCTTCATTAAACTAAAAACACAACCCTGTTAATATTGTAAATCAGTTAACCATGTGACAAACTACATCATAATTGCTAACTAGTCAGTAACTAATTAAATAATAAAGCCTGACTATAAAGTTACACTAACATGTACATACATAAAAATATATAAAAAATGTACTAACATGTAGATTGGAGAGACATATTGAAAATGCTTCTTAAACATAAAACGTGTGTTGAACATTGTCCGCATTTTGAGCATTTTAGAATATTTTGGAGCATTAAACTTATTGTGGCTGGTACGGTTTCGGTGTTCGTGCTTTTTATTTGTTTTGAGGGTCATTGACCTGTTTTATTTTATTATAAAACAAAATAAAAATATATGAAAATGAAAAATAAAAAATAAAAATACATTACTTTTTTTCTTGAGAGGTCTGGCTCTTAGTGTGGGCTGAATGGATATATGCTCATTGAGACCAGGCACACACTGTGCTCCAAGTCTAAAAATAAGAAGTTATGTACCTACCATAACGTTCCATGTTAGTTGTCTTCTCTCGCCTTCTTTCTTGCTTGATGGGTTCGGAGCCGATCCTCGGCTCCGACTCGGCACTTGCTTTAGCTCGAGAACTCCTTTTACCAGCTCGAGGCAGCCCCATATCCCATGATGCAAGGCAGTAAGTACCCAGATCTCGTTTGTTGACAAAGGGCAATAACACCAAGCATAAAAAATACTTCCCAAAGGAAGAAGAAACTTACAAATGGAAAAAGGACCAGGTCTGAATGGTCTTTAGCATAATAGTTTCTTATACAAGGTCTGTCCAGGCCAGGGGGAAGGAGGGAGGGTCGAAGAAAGAAGGCGAGAAGACAACTAACATGGAACGTTATGGTAGGTACATAACTTCTTAATGTTAAGTTGTCAATCTCGCCTTCATTCTTGCTTGATGGGACCGTGCTCCTAGCACCTCTATCCTGGGTGGCTCAATGGAACAAACTCTTGAGGACTGTAGAGCCAAAACTGGCTCTGTCCTTGGAGGCCAAGTCCAATTTGTAATGGGAAACAAAAGTGTGAGGAGTGGCCCAAGTGGCGCTGCACAAATAGTGTCCAAAGGCAGTCTAGCTTGAAAAGCTGTAGAAGTAGCTAAACTCCTAGTTGAATGTGCTTTAGGTTTTGAGCACAGCTGTTTTCCCCTGATCGTAAATTTCAGTGATGACCAAGAAAGCCATCTGGACAAAGTCACTTTAGAAACAGGAAGGCCTTTTTATTATCCGCATAGGTAACAAAAAGTTGATCAGAGTTTCTATATTTTTTGTTCTATCCAAATAATATCTAAGCTGACGGTGGGCGTCAAGATAATGTAGTTTTGTTCGGCTCTATCTGAATAGTTAGGAAAAATACAGGAGATCAATGGATTGATTCAGATTGTTCTTTGAAGCGACCTTAGGTAAAAAGGATGGATTGGTTCTCAAAGATACTCTGTCTTTGTGAAAAATCAAATAGGGGGTTCGAACCGAAGAGCATGAAGTTCAGACACTCTCCTGGCAGATGTAATAGCCACTAGGAATAAAGTTTTCCAAGAAAGATATTTCAGGGAACAAGAAATAGCTGGCTCGAAGGGGCGAAGAATCAAGGATGTCAGCACTAAATTTAGATCCCACTGAGGAGGAGGATTCCTGATTGGAGGCTTTAGTAGGAAAATTCCTTTCAAGAAGGCCCTGCAGAGCCTATGGGACATAATATTATGATCTGCTATCCCGACATGAAAATTAGAAATAGCAGCCAATTGAACTCTGACTGTGGAAGAAGAGGAGCCTGCATGAAAAATCTCTGCTAAAGTCCAGAACTGCCTGAACAGGGGCAGTAAAAGGATCAATATTTTGGGCCTTAGCCCAATAAGAGAAACGTTTCCATTTGCTTGTGTAAATCCTCCTGGTAGAGGATTTTAGTGAAGCTACAATGATGTCTCTAACTGGGTTAGAGATCAAAGGAAGCCTGGCTAAGGAAGGAAGTGGAACAACCATGCTGTGAGGTTGAGAGAAGGGATTGACCGGTGCAGCTGACCGGATTGGTGAATCAGTAGATCTGGCACTGGGTCCAGATGCCACGGCTGCACCAAAAGGTGATGATGGAGGAACGGGAACCAAACTTGTCGAGGCCAGTAAGGGGCAATGAGAATCAATTTGGCTCTCAAAACAGTAGCTTTCTGGATCACCTGAGGGATCAGAGGAAATGGAGGGAAGGCATAAAGAAGTCCCTGGGGCCAATCCTGGGTCAGAGCGTCTCTGGGGGATGGCCTGATAGAGGAAGAGGCTGAAGAAGTCTGGACATTTGCTGTTTTGGGGAGTAGCAAAAGATCGCAACATGGACGACCCCATTCCAGAAAAATCTCTTCCGCTATAGATTGCTTGAGAGACCACTCGTGAGGCATGAGGATAGCTCTGCTCAATCTGTCCGCTATAATGTTGGTTTTCCCAGGGATATGCGTTGCTACCAGAAACCGATGAGAGGAGATCGCCCATTGCCAAAGTCTGAGCGCTTCTCGACACAAGGGGTAGGACTTGGTTCCGCCCTGTTTGTTGATATACCAAACTACAGACATGTTGTCTGTGTGGACTGCAATTGTCCCTACGGGAAGAAAGTCGTTGAGGGCTTGCAACATTAAAAGCACTGCTCTCATCTCCAGGACATTTATGTGCAGATGGTACTCGAACGGTTGCCACGTCCCATGAACCATCCTGCCCTGATAATGACCCCCCCACCCGATCAGGGAGGCATCCGTGGTGACAGTGGCTATCGGGGACGGGGGTACAAAGCACCTGCCTTGGTGAACCTGAGACGATGTGATCCACCAGGCAAGATGTTGTTTGCATGTCTGTGTCACCAGAATCTGGTGACGCATTGGGAGTTGCTGGTATGACCACTGTGTGAACAGCATCCACTGAAGGAGGCGCATGTAGAATCGAGCCAGGGGAAGAAGAGTAATGGCCGCAGCCATGAGACCTAATACCTTTAGAACCATTCTGGCCTGTACTTTCTTGCTGGCCAGAATGATCCTGACATGAGTCTGAATGTCTGAAACTCTTTGTTCTGTAAGGGTAGCTGACATCCGAACAGTGTTTAAGTTTGCACCTATGAAGGTAATAGACTGGCAGGGCGATAAGGATGACTTTTCGAAGTTGATTGAGATGCCTAAATGAGA
Organism: Protopterus annectens; assembly: GCF_019279795.1. Classification (NCBI taxonomy): domain Eukaryota; kingdom Metazoa; phylum Chordata; order Ceratodontiformes; family Protopteridae; genus Protopterus; species Protopterus annectens. The sequence continues at coordinate 637,795,128 of NC_056747.1, forward strand.
ACAAAGGTCTATTGTGTAATCCCTGGCTTGTATAAGCTGATGCCTGGTGGTGGCTGACAGGAGCCAGTCGTCGAGATACGGAAACACCTGGAATCCTTGACGTCTCAGGTGAGCCGTGACCACTGCCATGCATTTGGTGAACTTTTGGCTGTAGTGAGACCAAAGGGCAGGGCTCTGAACTGGAAGTGACTGGACCCCAGCCGAAAGCGGAGAAATCTCCTGGAGCGTCTGTGAATTTTGATGTGATAGTACGCATCCTGAAGATCTATTGAGCACATCCAGTTGTCCTTCTGTAAGAAGGGCAGAATTGACTGAAGAGTGACCATTCGGAATCTTGTCTTCCTGACAGACTTGTTGAGTCTGCTGAGATCCAATATTGGTCTCCAGTCTCCCGTCTTTTTGGGGACCAAAAAGAACCTTGAAGTAGATTCCGGGCTCTGAATGGTCTATTGTGACTGGCTGAATGGCTCTTTTTGCAGTAGTTTTGATTTCTAACTCTGCAATTTCCCTTAGACCGGGTGGTACATCTGGAAGGGAACTTGAGGGGAAGGACTTTCCTCGAAAGGAATTATGTAACCCTTGGATATGATCGACTGTACCCATCTGTCTTGAGTGAGGGAATGCCAGGCTTCTGGGTACAGTGATAATCTTCCCCCGACTGCCTCCAAGGAGGGACAGCCGGGCAACACCTCAGGGATGTTGAAAGGGCTTATCAGAGAGAGGCTCCCTGTTTCCCTGGTTCTTGGACCCCTCTGCCTCTAGAGCGTCTGTTGTTGTTACCCCCTCTGCCTCTAGGGGTAAACTGACCACGTGAATCCGGCGTGACTCCTTGGGATTTACGGAACCACATCTTCCCACCCTTCTGTCCTTTGGGATAAGGCCTAGAAGGGGTGGAAAAACGGACTCCAACAGCAGAAAGAGTCTTGCCGTCCTGCTCACACCTGGTCAAGGTTTCCTTCACCTGAGGGCCAAACAAAGCTGACCCATCAAAGGGAGAATTTGTGAAGGACGCCTTAAAGGGATCCGCAAAATCACATAGTCACATCCAGGCTTGGCGTCTAAGAGCCACACCTGTGCCTGCGGCTCTACTCGCTCCATCCACAGCATAAGATATTAGCCGCATGGAGGAGTTAGCAATGGAATTGAGGGTTCCTAGCTGCGAAGCAATCTTTTCTTGAGCCCCTGCAGCTGTAGGATCCTGAACTACTTCTCCCAGCTCCTTCAGGATATCTCTCTGGAGTCTGGTGAAGTGACAAAGATAATTCAGCGAACGCATAGCAAAGGTCGCTGAGGAAAACATCCGCTTGCCGTACCTATCCATGGTCCTAGAGTCCTTATTAGGAGGATGGACGGGCACGGAAGGATCTGCAAGTTCCTTTTTGGTGGCCGCAGCCACCACCATGGCATCAGCGGAACACCCTTGGTAAGGAATTGTTTGTCACTCGGGGCAGTGATGAATTTTGAAGGCCTCCTAGGGACTGGCTCTACAGAGTCAGGAGCTGCCCACGCCTTCGTGCAATAACCTGCATAAGGGGTCGAAGGCGGAGACACCCAGGAGGTGGAGGGCCGAGATCCAAACGCCTCTAGGTATACTGACTCATCCTCAGAGGGATTGTTGGTGGGCCAGTTTCCCCTCTGTTTCAGAAGTTCTAGGATGTCTGAGAAGGAGACATCCTCAGAGCGGCATCTAGGGGAGCCCTCTGCCTCATCAAAGTCAGTATCCAGTGACAGACTCGGGGAGTCTACATGCTTCCTCTTACAAGTCCTCTTCCTAGGAGGATCTCCCGAAACATCAGGAGAATCCTCGGAAGAGGGCGAAATTCCCAATGGGGAAACCTGAGGCGGAGGATCTCTGGGTCCTGTAGCAAGAGAAGTGGCAGAGATGTCAACAGGTACTATCGAGGGAGGAGCTACGGGAACAGACTGCTGACTGATACCAGTGGCCAGTACACTCTTCATTACCTCGAATGCTCCCCTCCCAGGCAGGTCCGAGAGAAGCCGCCCAAGAGCTAGGAACTCCGGGACCACCGAAGGGAAGTCTCGAGGCAGATGTCGGAGCCGAGCTCACCAAGGCCGAGGCTCCAAGGGGAAGAGCGGGCTCGGACAAGGGTCCGATGCCACTCACCCCTCGGAGGAGACCATGGAAGCCCGACCACGAATCCCTCTAAGGAAGAGGAGATAAGAGTAGAGGCTGAAGGAACAGAAGGGGGTATCCGTCCTCCAGCCGTAGCAGTAACCATGCCCGAAGACTCCAACTCCAAACTCTGGGGTAGAGTTGAAGGAGGAACTGTAACGGGGTGTGGACCAACAGTCGTCTGCTGAGACGGACTGTGTAACATTTGGGCCAGTACCTGTGACTTGAGTAATCTACTGACCACTCTCTCTAGGTCATGATCTGACAACCTGGATGACCTTGAAGATCGGCTCCGATGGCTCCGTTCCGATAGAAGAGGCCGGAGCCGAAAGTATCGGCCCCAAGGAAGGAGACCTCGACCTCTTCCTGAAATGAGCCACCGGACCCGATACTACAGATCCTGTCGGCGCCGACTTCTCGGAGCCGACAGAACGTCTCGATGTATCGGCTCCAGCCGGAGCCGATACAGCCACCAAAGTAACGGTGTCGGAGCCGATCGGAGCCGACACCGATGCCTGTGCCACATGGGTGTCGGAGCCGATCGGAGCCGACATCGAAGTGGTCAAAATAGGTTCGGCACCGATAGCCATCGGTGCCGAGTGCTTTAAAGCCAGAATCGGCTCCAGCCGAGCGATCTCGACTCCGTAGGAGTCGGAGCCGAGGCCGCAGGCTTAGGAACAGAAGCCTGGGCCTTGGAAACTCTTGCTGGTTTTGATGGAGCCGACTTAGCCGGAGAGCCCTCCGGCAAGAAGGCCCCTAAGAACCAGTTTGTTATGTCTCTCCTGCAG